>NC_134878.1:2870000-2975000 GCF_041734735.1 Babylonia areolata | reverse complement strand
GTGTGTGTGTGTGTGTGTGTGTGTGTGCGCGCGCGCGTGTCTGTGTATGTGTGTGTGTGTGTGTGTGTGCTCGCATAATTTTGAAGTCTTGTTAAGCTCCGGATGTCAACTATTTGTATGTACATGTCGGATGCGATCAATTTTAACCATTTTGTACCATAGAAATATGTCACTTTCCTTAGTATGCTCATCCCAATGTTGCCATCCATTACCTTTAAGTCTTTGACGGAATTCAGAGAGAGAGAGAGAGAGGGGGGGGGGGGGGGGGGTTGGGGGGTGGAGGCGTGTGGAATGGGGATGAAATGAGAAATGAACTCAAGTGACTATTATTTAGGGAAAAAAAGCAAAAAGCATATGTTGCTTTATTACATCATGACCTCAAGATAATACTGCAGTGTATAAATATTGAATAAACAGGGTTTTTTTTTTCATTCAGCAATCAGTCAGAACAGGACGGACAAGAACTACAGGAAGACAATGGAATAAAATGACGTGCGTTCAATTGTAAAACCAAGAAATGTCAAACAGTACTTCTCATTGATATGTCAGAGACAGAGAGAGAGAGAGAGAGAGAGAGAGAGAGAGAGAGAGAGAGAGAGAGAGAGAGTAAAAAAGTCGAATCGATTTCTCATCATCAAGGTAAATAGCAGGAAAGGCGAAGAGCAGAATATTTAGCATGACTGCAGTCAACACATGATCACATACTGTGGAAGCCGTCAGCGATGCCGACAGTTTAACATCAAGGGCAGTGTTTTATTTTCCGTGTTCGCCTTTCATCTGGTTATATGTCACGGGTTAAAAAAAAAAGAGAGATATTCATTCAAGTCAACCCGTTTTCTTTAAACAGCTATTCCTGTTGAGGCTCACGTTGTGCTCCTGTTGCGGGACGCTGGATTGATTCAGTGCGCCCTGCAGAAACTGGGGCAGTGTGTAAAGGCTGGTGTTGTTGTTGCTGGTTTGTCATTGACAACTTCCTCCTCCTCCTCCTCCTCCCTCTCCTCCCCCTTCTCGATGAAACACACACACACACACACACACACACACACACACACACACACACACACACAGAGAGAGAGAGAGAGAGAGAGAGAGAGAGAGAGAGAGAGAGAGAGAGAACTTCATTCATGATGGAAAGTAGTAAACATAAGCAACTTTCCTCATCTGTCATTGTGCTGCAACAGGGCCTTTACAGCTGTACATCTTCAGCTTGACTCTGTGTGTTTCATTGCCCCCAGCTGAAATGTAATAACGACACAGCGGAACTGAGCTCCTGAGATGCATGCTAAATGTTCTTCTGGTTGTGACAGTGACTTTAAAGAGCGGGAATTAAGGTATTGCACTCTTTGACAGCTTGCTTGTTCAGTCGTGTTTACAGCGATCGATGAAACATAAAGCAGAAGATAACTTTTAAATATATTTTCTCGTTTCCACCTTCACCGCTCATCCAAACATCTGGGAAGCCAAATATATCCATAAACAAGACCTAGAGCTTACAGCCTGGTCTCCGACCGAGGATAGGCGCTGTATAAGTATCCACATCAATCACTCAGTCAATCAAACACACTGCGCTCATTGTGTCTGTCCATTTCATCATTTCCATAACGGAGTCTCCGTGCATTTCAAATGCTTGTTTTGACAGCCTGGACTGAAGCAGTGTTACTGCAGAAAAGACAGCCAGTGTTTGCCTTATCAGACAGAGATGTGGTGCTATTGAAGCAGTGTCACTGCAGAAAAGACAAGCAGTGTTTGCCTAATCAGACAGAGATGTGGTGCTATTGAAGCAGTGTCACTGCAGAAAAGACAAGCAGTGTTTGCCTAATCAGACAGAGATGTGGTGCTATTGAAGCAGTGTCACAGCAGAAAAGACAGCCAGTGTTTGCCTAATCAGACAGAGATGTGGTGCTGTTGAAGCAGTGTCACTGCAGAAAAGACAGCCAGTGTTTGCCTAATCAGACAGAGATGTGGTGCTATTGAAGCAGTGTCACTGCAGAAAAGACAAGCAGTGTTTGCCTCATCAGACAGAGATGTGGTGCTATTGAAGCAGTGTCACTGCAGAAAAGACAAGCAGTGTTTGCCTAATCAGACAGAGATGTGGTGCTGTTGAAGCAGTGTCACAGCAGAAAAGACAGCCAGTGTTTGCCTCATCAGACAGAGATGTGGTGCTATTGAAGCAGTGTCACTGCAGAAAAGACAAGCAGTGTTTGCCTCATCAGACAGAGATGTGGTGCTATTGAAGCAGTGTCACTGCAGAAAAGACAAGCAGTGTTTGCCTAATCAGACAGAGATGTGGTACTGTTGAAGCAGTGTCACAGCAGAAAAGACAGCCAGTGTTTGCCTAATCAGACAGAGATGTGGTGCTATTGAAGCAGTGTCACTGCAGAAAAGACAGCCAGTGTTTGCCTAATCAGACAGAGATGTGGTGCTATTGAAGCAGTGTCACTGCAGAAAAGACAGCCAGTGTTTGCCTAATCAGACAGAGATGTGGTGCTATTGAAGCAGTGTCACTGCAGAAAAGACAGCCAGTGTTTGCCTAATCAGACAGAGATGTGGTGCTATTGAAGCAGTGTCACTGCAGAAAAGACAGCCAGTGTTTGCCTAATCAGACAGAGATGTGGTGCTATTGAAGCAGTGTCACTGCAGAAAAGACAGCCAGTGTTTGCCTAATCAGACAGAGATGTGGTGCATATGCATGACGTACCACGGCGATGCGGAGTGACGTCATGATTTTTTTTTTTACAATACACAACACACAAACTTTATTGTCTATACTTTGGTACAGAGATTTTGTTTTTGGCAGCAGCACATGTCCAACATAAAAAGAAAGCAGCAAACAAATAAAATGAATGAAAAATAGAAAGGAAATCTAAATGGCACCAAATGGAAATAGCTATTCACAAACATACATGTTACTGAAATTCACATGCCTCTCCATTTCAGTCAGCCAAGCCGCATTGCACATCTTCCCACGCCACTCACACACACACACACACACACACACACACACACACACACACACACACACACACACACACACACACATACAAAGTATGCAAATTCATTTGAAAATCAAATATCACCAGACTAAAAATCAAACCAAAAAGCAGCACTTCCGTAGTTCACAAGGAATAAGAGGCATCACTGTATAACAACTTTAATTTATTCATTCTAATCAAAAGCCCTAACACCATTTCTTCACCCCTCCAACCCTCCATATCCTACACCCCCCCTCCTTTGGAAAAATACCTACAGGCCTAAACATAATCACCCCCACCCCCACCCCCTACACACACACACACACACACACACACACACACACACATACAGAGAGAGAGAGAGAGAGAGAGAGAGAGAGAGAGAGAGAGAGAGAGAGAGAGAGAGGAGTCAATAAAGGTGACTCTGTCACGGGACATTCAGGGTTTTACGTTGAGGCGAACTTCAAACCGACATGCACCATTTCACCTACTTCCGGGAACATCTTCCTGCAGTGAACTAAAAACATCAGCCCACAAAAAAACGTCCATCACTGACCATTTCTTTCCCAACCTGCACAGAACTGCTACATCTGACATGCATGACCAAATGAGGCTTTTTCTTTCTTCATTGATTAATCAGTTGCAGTGGATGTGATATTAAGAATAATGCGTAGGCCAGATGTAAACGGAAAGAAGGGAGAGAGAGAGAGTGGGAAGGGAGAGGCAGGGGGGGGGGGGAAGAAGTAGAGGTACAGGGGGGTGTAGAAGGAATGGGGGAGGAAGAGTGGATGGACGAGGAGGTGGGGGTGGACTCGGGGGAGAGGACACTCAAACACATCACACACACACACAGACACACACTCACATAAACACACACACAAACACACTCACACAAACACACAGACACACACTCAGACACACACGCGCGCGCGCATTCTTGTGGGGAGGGGGAGGGAGAGATTCACCCAGATTCTCCCCAAACCGATCAATGTCCCACCATAATCAAGGAAATGGCGGAGGAAAACAACAGCCTTGAATTGCGTAATGCGGTAATCTTTCACTTGACATTCGCCAGAAGCGAGTCAGGCAAAGCGGAGTGATGTCAGTGGAAACCAATCTGACAGTGAACCCGGTGTAACAGGCCAAAACCAGCCTAGGCCATTTCTTACCCCTCCTGGCTGGAATATACCCCCTGTGTACACTTCGCTCACTCAACCAGTCTGTACCACATTTACATTAATGATGATGATGACGATAATTATAATGAGAATTTATATAACTCCTTCCAACGCTCAAGCTACTTTGCAATTATTGCAAAAAAGTGATGTGATGATGTTTGTCAAAAAAGTTATGTGATGATGTTCGTCCTTCGGATTCGAAGATGACCATGGCTTCAAGAGTCAGATGGAAGATCGGTGGCTGTGGGTCCGGAGGTGACTGGTGAGGCCAGTCCGGGCCCTGAAGTCTCGCCCACATGTGGGACACAAGTGCGTGGGTGCTGTTGTGGCAGTGGATGCTGCTCGGGCCTTGCGAACAGCACGCTTTCGGTGCGCTTCGGTGATGCGCCTGGCTTCAGCTGCACGGGCTTCTGTGGTGATTATGCTGTGCCAAGCTGGACGGTCCAGAGCAAGTGTCTCCCACGTGTTGATGTCGACGCCCAGGACTTTGAGGGACGCTTTGAGGCAGTCTTGGTAGCGTTTCTTCTGTCCTCCAACTGAGCGCTTGCCCTGACACAGCAGCTGATTAGACAGTCGGCTTTCTGACATTCTGACCACATGTCCAGCCCACTTGGCTTGGACATTCTGCAGAAGGGTATATACGCTGCAGAGGCCAGCTCGTTCCAGGACTTCCGTGTCGGGGAATTTGTCCTGCCATCTGATGTGGAGGAGTCTGCGGAAACAGCTAAGGTTGAGCTGTTTGGCGTGTCTGCTGTAGACAGTCCAGGTCTCGCTGGCGTAAAGGAGGGTGGTAAGGACCACTGCACAGCAGACCTTCAGCTTAGTGGTAGAGCTGAATCGTCTCCGCTCCCAGAAGTTCTCATTGAGTCTCCCAAAGGCGGCGCTGACTTAGGCAATCCTGTGTCTGACGCTAGCGTCTATGTTCATACACACAGACAAACACACACACACACCACCACTCCCACCCACCCACACACACACGTATGTCCTTCACGTGCCATGCCACGCCCGCTCACATCATGCTCACTTTCAGACAACATCAGAGAGGTTAACAGTGACCTAGTTGGCATCCAGTGCAGGGGAACATGTCTATGTTTCCACAGGTCTGAGTTCTCCCAGGTCTATATTCCCCTGGGTCTATGTTCCCCCACAGCTGACCATTGTTGACCACAGTTCAAGAGTGCTCAGACTGCATCATGTTGTCGCATTTGTACATTATGTCTGTGAAGATGTTTGACCGCTGCATGACCACTACTGTATGCAATATTGCAATGTTTTAGCAGGATTCCACTATACAGTTGGCCATTATTGACCATTGCTTGCCACTGCTGGCCACTACGTCAAATTCTTCAGATTGCGTTGTTTTGTCACATTTGTGCATTATCAAGACGTCCTGGTTTCTTAGTTTTGATTTTTATTAACTGCAAACTGACCACTGCTGACCGCTGACCACCACTGACCGTTGACCATTGCTGACCACTGCTGATCACTGACAACCACTACCCAGTGACCGCCACTTACCACTACTGACCACCACTCACCACTACTGACCACTACAGTCCACTAACTACTACTGACCACTGCTGACCGCATCCTCTGCTGCCCACCACTGACCGCTGACTACTGCTGATCACCGCTAACCACTGACCACTGCTGGCCACCATATACTGACCACTGCTGACCGATGACTACCACTGACTATTGCTGACCACCGTTGACCACAATCACAGAGCACCATTGACTACCACTTACCACCGTTGAGAACCACTGACCACTATATACGCACCACTACACTGACCACCATTAACCGCGGACAACTACTGACCACTGCTGACCACCACTGACCACTACAGATCACTGGCCACTGTTGACGACCATTGACCACTACATACTACTGACTACCGGTGAGCATGACTGACCACTACTGACCACCACAGACCACCACTGTCCACCACTGACTGGTGATCACCGCCGACCACTATGGACCACTGACCACCACTGAGCACCGCTGACCACTACTGACTGCTGACCATTGACTACTACTGACCACTGCTGACAAGCACCCAAAAGTGCATGCATGATTAAACAAACATATGTTTAGGAAAACATAGACTTGGGAAGAGGGGGGATATATTCCTTGGGGAACATAGACCTGGAGTAATATAGACCTGGCGGAACATAGACCTGGAGTAATATAGACCTGGGGAAGCATAGACCTACCAATAACGTTTTGGGGGGGAATATCGACCTGGGGGAATATAGACTGGGAGAACAAAGACCTGGGGGAACAAAGACCTGGAGTAATATAGACCTGGGGAAGCATAGACCTACCAATAACGTTTTTGGGGGAATATCGCCCTGGGGGAATATAGACTGGGAGAACAAAGACCTGGGGGAACAAAGACCCAGAAAACGTACATTTCGGGGAACACAGACCCGTGGGGACATGGCCTGAGGGAACACAGACCCGTGGGGACATGACCTGAGGGAACACAGACCCGTGGGGACATGACCTGAGGGAACACAGACCCGTGGGGACATGGCCTGAGGGAACACAGACCCGTGGGGACATGACCTGAGGGAACACAGACCCGTGGGGACATGGCCTGAGGGAATATAGTCCTGTAAGAACTTGTAGCTCGCTGAAGGAGAATTCTGGGGAACACTGACTTAGGGGAACATAAAGCTGATCCCCCGAATTATCTGAAAAATAAACCGCTAAACCAGTATTTCATGGAGCGTGTGTGTGTGTGTGTGTGTGTGTGTGTGTGTGTGCGTGCGTGCGTGCGTGCGTGCGTGCGTGCGCGCGTGTGTGTGTGTGTGAATCAGGATCAGAGTCAGAATCAGATGTCATGAAAACCATGAATGAAAGGTTTATAGACACAACAATAAAGGGAGTGTGTGTGTGTGTGTGTGTGTGTGTGTGTGTGTTCTTTGCCTCTGTTCTTGCTCTTTGATTTTTTAGTGGAGATATCTTTCTTCAACACCCTCTTTTTCTTTCTTGTTTCTCTTCTGTTTCTTATTTCTTCCATGTTCATTATCTAAAAAAATATAGTTTAAAGTTTTATTCATCCTTTTACTCCAGTTGCTTATGGAGGACTGGTATCAAATGATACTTTTACGCCCAAAAGAAGACATTCAAATACTCAACACAATAACTTAATAAGAAAACGCAAATATGTTTCAAATAACAATTAGCATTTGAATGTGTAAATTAAATTTTGATAAACGTACTTATAGCTAACAAATTCTATATGCTTCCTATGAACAAAAAACAAACAAACAAACAAAAAACAAAAAATGAAAACCGACTTCGGAGACAAATATTTTTCATGCACAAGCTTGTTTCGGAAGTCATTATACTTTGTGCATTCCATTATGAAACAGAACTCATCCCCAATCACAGCCATATTACAAACCTTGCATAACCGCAACTCTCGTGGTGTGCCACTACGTCTCCCTCTTTCTATTTTCCAACTCAAGATTACCTGGCATAATTCATCAAAAGCAATCACTGTACAACAGAGCGACTGAACGTCTCTGTGAACGAACTTCATGTTCAAATATCAATTAAAACAGGTGTTCCATATCGAAAATTCTAATTGCAAATAAGACAACAGTTTTATCCAAGCAACAAGTTCATTGATTACTTTCCAGTTTTGAATAAAAGCCCATTGGTAATAATAATAATTGTGTGAAATATATTCCTCGGAGTTCACATACCCTTCATTCTAATGTTGTTAACCTTGGCACTCTTCAAATATCAGTGTATATCAGAGAAAAAGACAGGGGGTAAGAAATGGCCCAGAGGATATAAACTGGCCTAGGCCAAACTATACCCGGGGTAAGAGGCCAAACTATACCCGGGGTAAGATGTAGCCCAGGCAAGTTCTTACGGGGATAAACTCTGGCCTGGGCCAATTCTTACAGGGGTAAACTCTGGCCAGGGTAAGATCTGGCCTGTTACACCGGGATGGGCTCCATGCATATTACAGGCTGTTGGGACCATTACAGCTACAGTCCTGATTCTATTGGCTTTCCCATTCCATGCATTGCAAGAACAGACAGAAAGACTCACACAAGCACATGCACGCATATGCGCCTACGCACGCATCATGCACACACACACACACACACACACACACACACACACACACACACACACACACACACACAAAGAAAAGAGGCAAACATCTTATTGCAAGAAGAGAGAAAGACCAGATCACACTCTCAAGGCATGTGCATGTTCGCGCGCACAATGCACATACACGCACGTGCACGCAAGCACGCGCATACGCACATATGCACACACGAACACATGCACATCCACACGCACGCACACCCACACCCAAACACTCAGTCAAAGACCGAGACAAGGATCTAATCGCATTGATAGAAAAGGTAGCAGAAGGCAATAAAGCATGCTGCCCTCCCACAAGACACGCACAGCTAATGGCCAGCCGACACGCACCAAGTCAGCACCACACCATGGCTTCTCTTGCTGCAGGACCACTTCATCCTGACGGCGACAAGAGAATTTCACATTGCTCAACACACACACACACACACACACACACACACACACACACACACACACACACACACACACACACTCACTCACACACACACACACGGACAAATGAGAGACCCGAGTGCAGCGAAGGAGATAGACAGACAGACAGACAGACGAACCACGAAAGACCCGAGTGCAGCGAAGGAGACAGACAGACAGACAGACACAAGTGAAGGAGCGAACATATCTCAGCTTTGATTTGACCGCTTTTCTTTGATAAAAACCATACATTACATGTAAAAAAAAGTTGAAGAATATATTCAGAAAGTGATGGTAGGCAGCACTGTACGAAACTGATGTACGAATAAACCTTATTTTGAAGCGCAGAAATGACATGATTTATCAACGGACTGGGGGAGTTAATTCAACCACAGTGACGGCAAAAGGTAGTGCTGAAGGCACAAGTGGACAGGGATACAAACAGACATTCACATAGAGGACAGACAGACAGAGAGAGGGGGAAGATGGGGAGATAACTGCATAGTTTAGGACATTGAATCTTTGACTGATTATTTTGTATTATGGAGCGGTGTCCAGTTTGAAAACAATAACAACAACAACAACCAACCAACCAACCAACCAACAAACAAAAACCCAAACCGCGTAAATGATGAATTCTACATTGGACGTCTCCCGTGTGGCTGAACGAGGGCAGTGGTCATGTTGGAGGTTTGTTGCAGGAACATCGACAGTGACCCAAAACATGCTTCGTTCATTTGGATTCACAAAGCGTGTTGGTGTTACATTATTGTTCGGTTCTTTCTTTCTTTCATTCAGTTTCTCTCTTCATTATTTCATCTCTTTCTTTCTCATGACAAAGCCATAGCTTGCGCTTTGCTTCTGTTCTTCTTGGTCCTCCTCCTCCTCTTCCTGCTACTCCTACTGCAACTACTATTACTATTACTACTACCACTACTACTACTGCTATTGCTCCGAATGTAGCTAATATTACTCTAGCTACAATCATCAGTCCCACTAACGATCCGACGACACACAAACTCACACCTCCAGATCCACACTTTGATCAACTGTCAACAGAGAACATAGTTAGCATACCTCCGGAACGAGCCCGATTCACCCAGAATCAACCTACAGCAGGAACGTCACAGCACACACTCCTGGCACCCTATTATGATGGAGCAGATCCCATCTCCCCGAAGTAACACAAGTCGTCCTCTCTCTGCCACGGCCTGGGGACAGTCCCACCCATGCACACACACACACACACTCACACACCGCTGACAGACAGACACTCAGACAGACACAGGCACAGCACTGACTTTTGTCCCGCACCAACTCCTCGCGCGTGCACCAGCACAGAGAGCTATGGTCATCTCTGCGTGTCAAGAGTGGGTTTTTTTGCGGCGGTGGACGATTTGCAGCCTGATTGTGGACATAATTATGTTTATTATGTTTATTACTATGAATGTGGGAATGTGGGAGCTAGGCCGGATTTGTGTTGTTGTGTGGAGATGATACTGACCCCACCTTTTGCCATTGAATAATTATGTCAAGTTTTTCTTGTAGCGATAATGAATTACTAAAAGTTGCAATGGTGCCATTTTGCTGAGATTGTTTTGCTTTGTTTTGTTTCTTCCATTCATTTTTCTCATCTCTTTTTTCTCTTCATACTTCTTTCTCTTTTTCCTTCTTTTATTTATGTATTTATTTATTTAAATTTGCATGTTTATTGCCCCCCCCCCTCCCCCATTTTCTTTATATGCTACATTGCTTTGGGTTGAGTAAAGTTGGTTTTATATTTTCTGCACCGCTTTCTTTCTTACTTTCTTTCTTTTTTTTCCAGTGTACCCCCCCCCCCCCCCCCTCTTTTTTTTTTCTTTTTTTAAATACAGCAGACGAGGTGAAGCGTTTATGGATCAGTCCGCGCTCTCTGACATCTCTTGAAACTGAAACTGAAAACCAAAACTCCTATTTCCTTCTTTCTGTCGGTTTGTCTTTCCATTTCTTTCTTTCTTTTTTCTTTCTTTCTTTCTTTCTGTTTTGATTTTTCCAACTTTCTTTTCTGTATCTTTTGTCTTTTGATTTACACTTTTCGTTTCTTCTTGTTAGTCATAATTATCATCTGCCCTCTGCGCGTCTTTCGCGTTAATACATTTTATTGTAATTACTATCCCCCACTTCTAAGTGGATGGTTTACACAAACACAGGGTACGCTCTCAATGCCTATTATCGAAATCGATTTATGAACTAGTCAGACTTTATATGTATATATATGTATATATATATATATATATATATATATATATATATATATATATATATATAATAGTGAATGATTTGCTTTCGGGATTTCATGAGGATAAGACATCTATTCTCGCTCTCTTAGAATTGTCAGCAGCTTTTGACAATATCGACCACTCTGTCCTCTTGAACAGACTTAAAATTTCCTTTGGTATTCGTGACACTGCACTAGCATGGATCACGTCTTACCTGTCAGATCGTACACAGAACGTGTGTGTAAATGGTGGATACTCCAGAGTATCTGCCTTAAAATATGGTGTCCCACAGGGGTCCGTCCTAGGTCCTGTTCTTTTCGTGCTGTATGCGGCTCCTGTGTCGGATGTCATCAGTCATACGATGTCGCATGAGAGCTTTGCTGATAACACACGACTTTATCAGTCGGCTTCCATAGCTGAATTTGATGCACCAGTGACTCAAAACACAGGAGTGCATTGCTGGCCTAAAGGACTGGATGACTCTCAACAAGCTGCAACTAAATGATGATAATACTGAATTTATGATAACCTGTCCAAAGAAGTTTCGTCAACATCCTTCCTTTCCTGACTCTGTTCTGATGAATAGCACACCTGTTTCACTTTCTCCTTCTCTTCGCAGTCTTGGTGTAATCCTAGCTGTTTTACATGTCTACTTACAGCGTTACTCCATCAGCTGTTTTACATGTCTACTTACAGCGTTACTCCATCAGCTGTTTTACATGTCTACTTACAGCGTTACACCATCAGCTGTTTTACATGTCTACTTACAGCGTTACTCCATCAGCTATTTTACATGTCTACTTACAGTGTTACACCATCAGCTGTTTTATATGTCCACTTACAGTGTTACACCATCAGCTGTTTTACATGTCTACTTACAGCGTTACTCCATCAGCTATTTTACATGTCTACTTACAGTGTTACTCCATCAGCTGTTTTACATGTCTACTTACAGTGTTACTCCATCAGCTGTTTTACATGTCTACTTACAGTGTTACACCATCAGCTGTTTTACATGTCCACTTACAGCGTTACTCCATCAGCTGTTTTACATGTCTATTTACAGTGTTACTTCATCAGCTATTTTACATGTCTATTTACAGTGTTACTCCATCAGCTGTTTTACATGTCCACTTACAGCGTTACTCCATCAGCTGTTTTACATGTCTACTTACAGCGTTACTCCATCAGCTGTTTTACATGTCTACTTACAGTGTTACTCCATCAGCTATTTTACATGTCTACTTACAGTGTTACTCCATCAGCTGTTTTACATGTCTACTTACAGTGTTACTCCATCAGCTGTTTTACATGTCTACTTACAGCGTTACTCCATCAGCTGTTTTACATGTCTACTTACAGTGTTACTTCATCAGCTGTTTTACATGTCTACTTACATTGTTACTCCATCAGCTGATTTACATGTCTACTTACAGCGTTACTCCATCAGCTGTTTTACATGTCTACTTACAGCGTTACTCCATCAGCTGTTTTACATGTCTACTTACAGTGTTACTTCATCAGCTATTTTACATGTCTGTTTACAGTGATACCCCATCAGCTGTTTTACATGTCTGTTTACAGTGTTACTCCATAAGCTGTTTTACATGTCTGTTTACAGTGTTACCCCATCAGCTGTTTTACATGTCTGTTTACAGTGTTACTCCATCAGCTGTTTTACATGTCTGTTTACAGTGTTTCCCCATCAGCTGTTTTACATGTCTGTTTACAGTGTTACCCCATCAGCTGTTTTACATGTCTGTTTACAGTGTTACCCCATCAGCTGTTTTACATGTCTGTTTACAGTGTTACTCCATCAGCTGTTTTACATGTCTGTTTACAGTGTTACCCCATCAGCTGTTTTACATGTCTGTTTACAGTGTTACTCCATCAGCTGTTTACATGTCTACTTGCAGCGTTACTCTATCAGCTGTTTTACATGTCCACTTACAGTGTTGCTCCATCAGCTGTTTTACATGTCTATTTACAGTGTTACTCCATCAGCTGTTTTACATGTCTGTTTACAGTGTTACCCCATCAGCTGTTTTACATGTCTGTTTACAGTGTTACCCCATCAGCTGTTTTACATGTCTGTTTACAGTGTTACTCCATAAGCTGTTTTACATGTCTGTTTACAGTGTTACTCCAGCTGTTTTACATGTCTGTTTACAGTGTTACTCCATCAGCTGTTTTACATGTCTGTTTACAGTGTTACGCCATCAGCTGTTTTACATGTCTGTTTACAGTGTTACACCATCAGCTGTTTTACATGTCTGTTTACAGTGTTACCCCATCAGTTGTTTTACATGTCTGTTTACAGTGTTACGCCATCAGCTGTTTTACATGTCTATTTACAGTGTTACCCCATCAGCCTGCGCAATCACGATCAAAGTCTGGAAATAGAGTTTCAATCAGGTTCTTTTAGGGACCCCGCTCCCTCACTGTCTCTCTCTCTATCTGTCTCTTTCTCTGTCTGTCTCTGTCTTTGTCTCTGTTTCTCTTTGTCTCTCTGTCTCTGTCTCTGCCGTGCACCGAAAAAGCATAAGGCATGTTGAAAACATTTTTCATAAATGTCTCGCAGGGAAAACAACACGAAGGAAGAAACAACACTAAAAACTGTCGACGGTTCAGTAAAAGAAAGGAAAAAGAAAGGGAAAGAAACTAAAAGAAGAGGCATGTTATGTGATACTTGTCAGCACACTGTCCGTGAAATGCCTGTCTCAGTTCATTGGTCAATATCCACGTTATGTGATATTTATCAGCATAGTGTCCGTAAAATGCCTGTTTCAGTTCATTGATAAATATCCACGTTATGTGATATTTATCAGCATAGTGTCCGTAAAATGCCTGTTTCAGTTCACTGATCAACATCCATGGGAGTGGGGAGGTGTAGGGGTGGGTTTGGTAAACCAAGGGGAGGAATCGTGCATAGCTTTGTCGCTGAAGGTCGTAGTAGTTTGTTCCCTTACAAACATGAAGGAGACTGTCCTGTCAGACATCGTCGAGCGCCGAGAGTTTACCGCCTTACACATAATCGACAGTTTGGACTTACTTGTCTATTTCGGCCGTTTCTCGTCTCATTCCTCAGGTCAGCTAATCAGATTCTTCTCCAGCGAAGTTCTGGCAGTAATGTAATTAATTTTGTATCGGTAAGACACATTACTTGTGAAACAACACTAGTGAAACATTGTACTGATGACGCATTGTCAGTAACACAAGATAACAAGCAACACTGATACTGGCTGCAACAGAGTTTCTGTTGGTTTTTTTTTCAAATAGCGGGAAAGAAGAGAGAGAGAGTGTGTGTGTGTGTGTGCGTCCAGAAATTTTGTTTTACAGATATAAGAAAAGAAGGAAAAACCACAAAAATGATACACGTACATGATCCTAGAACTCAATGTCAAACACCTGAATGAAAACAGAACTTTGGATAGGAAAAGGTGCGTCTTACGAGTGGATACAGAAAAATGGGAAAATGTCTGTGTGTTCTTTCTTTCTTTGTGTGCTTTGGTGTGCACGTTTGTATCTGTGTCAGTGTGTGCGCTCAAGTCTGTGTGTGTGTGTGTGTGCGTGTGCGTGCGTGCGTGCGTGCGTGCGTGCATACAAAAATGCATGTGTGTGACAACTTTTGTTTTAGGTTTCAGAAAATACAAGAGCTGGAGATGAGTGCAAGGGAAACAAATCATACCAATTTGTGTAATTGAAGAGTTGTTTCCCCTGCACCATGTGCCCTTGTCTGATCGACCAAGTAAGTGTGATATGGTTGTGTATGTATTTTTGGGGTATTTTTTGTATTTCTTTTTATCACAACAGATTTCTCTGTGTGAAATTCGGGCTGCTCTCCCCAGGGAGAGCGCGTCGCCATACTACAGCGCCACCCATTTTTTGTTGTTGTTGTTTTGTATTTTTCCTGCGTGCAGTTTTATTTGTTTTTCCTATTGACGTGGATTTTTCTACAGAATTTTGCCAGGAACAACCCTTTTGTTGCCGTGGGTTCTTTTACGTGCGCTAAGTGCGTGCTGCACACGGGACCTCGGTTTATCGTCTCATCCGAATGACTAGCGTCCAGACCACTGACCACTCAAGGTCTAGTGGAGGGGGAGAAAATATCGGCGGCTGAGCCGTGATTCGAACCAGCGCGCTCCGATTCTCTCGCTTCCTAGGCGGAAACCAACAATAGTGAACAGTGACATCAAAAACAGATCCGTGCCAGTGTTGTTCAGAGCTAAGTGAACTGTGACATCAGAAACAGATCCGTGCCAGTGTTGTCCAGAGCTAAGTGAACTGTGACATCAGAAACAGATCCGTGCCAGTGTTGTCCAGAGCTAAGTGAACTGTGACATCAGAAACAGATCCGTGCCAGTGTTGTTCAGAGCTAAGTGAACTGTGACATCAGAAACAGATCCGTGCCAGTGTTGTCCAGAGCTAAGTGAACTGTGACATCAGAAACAGATCCGTGCCAGTGTTGAGAGCTAAGTGAACAGTGACATCAGAAACAGATCCGTGCCAGTGTTGAGAGCTAAGTGAACAGTGACATCAGAAACAGATCCGTGCCAGTGTTGTTGAGAGCTAAGTGAACAGTGACATCAGAAACAGATCCGTGCCAGTGTTGTTGAGAGCTAAGTGAACAGTGACATCAAAAACAGATCCGTGCCAGTGTTGTTCAGAGCTAAGTGAACAGTGACATCAAAAACAGATCCGTGCCAGTGTTGAGAGCTAAGTGAACAGTGACATCAAAAACAGATCCGTGCCAGTGTTGAGAGCTAAGTGAACAGTGACATCAGAAACAGATCCGTGCCAGTGTTGTTCAGAGCTAAGTGAACAGTGACATCAAAAACAGATCCGTGCCAGTGTTGTTGAGAGCTAAGTGAACAGTGACATCAAAAACAGATCCGTGCCAGTGTTGAGAGCTAAGTGAACAGTGACATCAAAAACAGATCCGTGCCAGTGTTGTTGAGAGCTAAGTGAACAGTGACATCAAAAACAGATCCGTGCCAGTGTTGAGAGCTAAGTGAACAGTGACATCAGAAACAGATCCGTGCCAGTGTTGTTGAGAGCTAAGTGAACAGTGACATCAAAAACAGATCCGTGCCAGTGTTGTTGAGAGCTAAGTGAACAGTGACATCAAAAACAGATCCGTGCCAGTGTTGTTCAGAGCTAAGTGAACTGTGACATCAGAAACAGATCCGTGCCAGTGTTGTCCAGAGCTAAGTGAACTGTGACATCAGAAACAGATCCGTGCCAGTGTTGTCCAGAGCTAAGTGAACTGTGACATCAGAAACAGATCCGTGCCAGTGTTGTCCAGAGCTAAGTGAACTGTGACATCAGAAACAGATCCGTGCCAGTGTTGTCCAGAGCTAAGTGAACTGTGACATCAGAAACAGATCCGTGCCAGTGTTGTTCAGAGCTAAGTGAACAGTGACATCAGAAACAGATCCGTGCCAGTGTTGTTCAGAGCTAAGTGAACAGTGACATCAGAAACAGATCCGTGCCAGTGTTGTTCAGAGCTAAGTGAACTGTGACATCAGAAACAGATCCGTGCCAGTGTTGTCCAGAGCTAAGTGAACTGTGACATCAGAAACAGATCCGTGCCAGTGTTGTCCAGAGCTAAGTGAACTGTGACATCAGAAACAGATCCGTGCCAGTGTTGTTTAGAGCTAAGTGAACAGTGACATCAGACACAGATCCGTGCCAGTGTTGTTCAGAGCTAAGTGAACTGTGACATCAGAAACAGATCCGTGCCAGTGTTGTTTAGAGCTAAGTGAACAGTGACATCAGACACAGATCCGTGCCAGTGTTGTTCAGAGCTAAGTGAACAGTGACATCAGACACAGATCCGTGCCAGTGTTGTTGAGAGCTAAGTGAACAGTGACATCAGAAACAGATCCGTGCCAGTGTTGTTGAGAGCTAAGTGAACAGTGACATCAGAAACAGATCCGTGCCAGTGTTGTTCAGAGCTAAGTGAACAGTGACATCAAAAACAGATCCGTGCCAGTGGCGTTGAGAGCTAAGTGAACAGTGACATCAAAAACAGATCCGTGCCAGTGTTGTTGAGAGCTAAGTGGAAACGACAGCTATCTAGACGGCACTTCTGTCACCGTCTGTTCTCCATGCCGTCCCGTGTGCTTTGTCGCTGAATGAAATCAGCCGTGTTACTCTCTCTCTCTCTCTCTCTCTCTCTCTCCCTCTCTCTCTCTCTCTCTCTCTCACTGTCATCTTTATCACAATGATCATCATAGTACTATCATCATGTCTACATTGAACTTTTTGCTCAACAACTGACGACAATAATTATATGCAGTCCTCGAGGTTCTGCACATACTGTCGCCGGCGATCACACAATGCGAGAATACGTAGGCGTACATGCCCCTTTGTCCGCCATACCCTTCCTCTCTCTCTCTCTCTCTCTCTCTCTCTCTCTCTCTCTCTCTCTCTGTCTCTCTCTCTCTCTCTCTCTCTTCTCTCTCTCTCTCTCTCTCTCTCTCTCTCTCTCACAGAGTGCGCGCTGTATGTTTATGCATGCACTCGTGCGCATACACACACACACACACACACACACACACACACACACACACACACACAGCAATAACAAAACAAAACACACACACACACACACACACACACACACACACACACACACACACACACACACACACACACACACCCCACCGCACTGACGCATGATTTACAATCACACAGCGCTTTTAAACAGCATTTTAGATTATCCCGGGGTCGGATTTCGGAGGGAGGAATGCTATCACCTGTCACCGGGGAGCGGGCATATGACAAGTGTTTGACTTTTCATCCAATTGAACGGACATGAGATGCTGTAGACTGTCACGCTGATATCATGCACTCCAATCACACAAGACTAGGCTTCATTTTGCGGGATTTAGCAAAAAGCATGTTGAAAGTCTTCCCGAAAAGGGTGGAAAAAAGGAAGATTAGAGCTCGGTATTTGGAGGCAGAGAAGGAAACTGCATCAGAGTTGGGGTAATTAACAACGACAAAAAGAACAAAGGACACAAAAGGAAGAACATAGTTAAAGATTAAAAAACAAAACAACTTTATTTCATATTTTCTGATTCCTTCTCTTTGTCTGACTGTCCGTCTGTCTGTCTCTCCTCGAGGGAGTTTGTGTGCAACGCTGTTTGTTTTAATTTAAAAAAAAAGACACTTCCAAAACTTGTGTTAAAAATGGCTGGAGAAAAATCGAGATAGACTCTCTTTCTTTTTCATTATTTCCTGTTTTATATCTCCCCCCCCCCTCTCTATCCCTCTCTCTCACTCTATCAAGAGCAAGCAAACAGCGTTGTGGGCAAACGGTTGGAGTTGAAGTCCACAAAATAAAAAGACTTTTGTATTGTGCAATGGGGGTGGGGGTGGGGTGGGGTGGGGGCTGAGAGCTCTCCTTTATCACTTTTTTTTCGGCAATTAAATACGCAAAAAAATGGCGATTTCATTCAAAGTATTAATCCAACAACGATACTTGTGATCGCAGAACAAGCGCTAAATAGGGACATAACAAGGAAGGAAGGAAAAGAAAGAATAAATAACAGTGGATATGAAAGGAAAAAGACTGAGGAAAGGATAGAAAAGAGAAGGTAATCAAAGAAAAAAGATAGTAATGAGTGGGAAAGAAAGAAAGAAAGAAGGAAGGAAGGGAATGGAAAAAAAGACAAAACAAAAGAGGAAAAAGGAAAGGACAGAGTAAAATGTTTTTTAAGGTAGGTGAGACAGAGATAGAGAGAAAGACAGACACGAGGAATAAAGAAAGGAGTGTGTGAAGGAAAGAAGCAAAAGAAGACCAGTAGATACCAAATCTTACGTACTTACCGAGCCCTGTAGTCAGCAGTTAGGTGTACCATTAGTTACTGAGCCCTGTAGTCAACAGTTAGGGGTACCATTACATACTGAGCCCTGTAGTCAACAGTTAGGGGTACCATTAGTTACTGAGCCCTGTAGTCAACAGTTAGGGGTACCATTACTTACTGAGCCCTGTAGTCAGCAGTTAGGGGTACCATTACTTACTGAGCCCTGTAGTCAGCAGTTAGGGGTACCATTACTTACTGAGTCCTGTAGTCAGCAGTTAGGGGTACCATTACTTACTGAGTCCTGTAGTCAGCAGTTAGGGGTACCATTACTTACTGAGCCCTGTAGTCAACAGTTAGGGGTACCATTACTTACTGAGCCCTGTAGTCAACAGTTAGGGGTACCATTACTTACTGAGCCCTGTAGTCAGCAGTTAGGGGTACCATTACTTACTGAGCCCTGTAGTCAAAAGTTAGGGGTACCATTACTTACTGAGTCCTGTAGTCAACAGTTAGGGGTACCATTAGTTACTGAGTCCTGTAGTCAACAGTTAGGGGTACCATTAGTTACTGAGTCCTGTAGTCAACAGTTAGGGGTACCATTAGTTACTGAGCCCTGTAGTCAACAGTTAGGGGTACCATTAGTTACTGAGTCCTGTAGTCAACAGTTAGGGGTACCATTACTTACTGAGCCCTGTAGTCAACAGTTAGGGGTACCATTAGTTACTGAGTCATGTAGTCAACAGTTAGGGGTACCATTACATACTGAGCCCTGTAGCCAACAGTTAGGGGTACCATTAGTTACTGAGTCCTGTAGTCAGCAGTTAGGTGTACCATTACATACTGAGCCCTGTAGCCAACAGTTAGGGGTACCATTAGTTACTGAGCCCTGTAATCAACAGTTAGGGGTACCATTAGTTACTGAGCCCTGTAGTCAGCAGTTAGGGGTACCATTACTTACTGAGTCCTGTAGTCAGCAGTTAGGGGTACCATTACTTACTGAGTCCTGTAGTCAGTAGTTAGAGGTACTTACTGAGTCCTGTAGTCAGTAGTTAGAGGTACCATTACTCACTGAGTCCTGTAGTCAGTAGTTAGAGGTACCATTACTTACTGAGTCCTGTAGTCAACAGTTAGGGGTACCATTAGTTACTGAGTCCTGTAGTCAACAGTTAGGGGTACCATTAGTTACTGAGTCCTGTAGTCAGCAGTTAGGGGTACCATTACTTACTGAGCCCTGTAGTCAACAGTTAGGGGTACCATTACTGACTGAGCCCTGTAGTCAACAGTTAGGGGTACCATTAGTTACTGAGTCCTGTAGTCAACAGTTAGGGGTACCATTAATTACTGAGCCCTGTAGTCAGCAGTTAGGGGTACCATTACTTACTGAGTCCTATAGTCAGCAGTTAGGGGTACCATTACTTACTGAGTCCTGTAGTCAGCAGTTAGGGGTACCATTACTTACTGAGCCCTGTAGTCAGCAGTTAGGGGTACCATTAATTACTGAGCCCTGTAGTCAGCAGTTAGGTGTACCATTAGTTACTGAGCCCTGTAGTCAGCAGTTAGGGGTACCATTACTTACTGAGTCCTGTAGTCAGTAGTAAGGGGTACCATTACTTACTGAGTCCTGTAGTCAGTAGTTAGGGGTACCATTACTTACTGAGTCCTGTAGTCAGCAGTTAGGGGTACCATTACTTACTTACTGAGTCCTGTAGTCAGTAGTTAGGGGTACCATTACTTACTGAGTCCTGTAGTCAGTAGTTAGGGGTACCATTACTTACTGAGTCCTGTAGTCAGTAGTTAGAGGTACCATTACTTACTGAGTCCTGTAGTCAGTAGTTAGAGGTACCATTACTTACTGAGTCCTGTAGTCAGTAGTTAGAGGTATCATTACTTACTGAGTCCTGTAGTCAGTAGTTAGGGGTACCATTACTTGCTGAGTCATGTAGTCAACAGTTAGGGGTACCATTAGTTACGGAGCCCTGTAGTCAGTAGTTAGGGGTACCATTAGTTACTGAGCCCTGTAGTCAGCAGTTAGGGGTACCATTACTTACTGAGCCCTGTAGTCAGTAGTTAGGGGTACCATTAGTTACCCTGTAGTCAACAGATGCTTTAGGAACAACACTGATGGCTATTTGACGATCTCATTTCCTCAGCTACACAGCCTTGATGATCTTCACTATCCGGGTAGATCCTGTCACAAGGCCCACCATTTCCTCAGCTACACAGCCTTGATGATCTTCACAATCCGGGTAGATCCTGTCACAAGGCCGACCATTTCCACAGCTACACAGCCTCGATAATCTTCACTATCCGGGTAGATCCTGTCACAAGGCCCACCATTTCCTCAGCTACACAGCCTTGATGATCTTCACTATCCGGGTAGATCCTGTCACAAGGCCCACCATTTCCTCAGCTACACAGCCTTGATGATCTTCACAATCCGGGCATCTAGATCCTGTCACATGGCCCACCATTTCCTCTGAATAGTTACCCAGGTAATTAGAACAATTCAGTGGTTAAGGGTTCAAGTTCCCATAGCTTTTCAGCACCATCAGGTCAGTGAAGTCATGTCCACTGTGTCCAGGGGTCCGTATAGAAAGGCGGGCCCAGTCCTCTTCACCCGCCATTTCAACACCCTCAACTGAAGACAAGTACCACATTCACACCTGGGTTGAGTGAGGGAAACCGGAGTAAAGTGCCTTTACCAGGAACACGACACAATTCCGAAATGTGTCACTGAACCGTGACCATCAGAAGTCTGACTCCACCACGGAGAATTTCCATTTAATGATAGTTTTCATACAAAGGTGACGTTCTTGGTTTTCTGTTACAACAGGATTAAAGAACGGGAAGCATATTAAAGTACAGAGAAGATAATGAAGAGAAGAAGAGAGAGGGGAATAAAGGAAGACTGGTGGAAAGAAGGAGCCAGCAATGGAAGGAGTCAGAGGGAGCTGAATCTGTCAGCACTGTCAGAGGGAGGTAAATCTGTCAGCACTGTCAGAGGGAGGTAAATCTGTCAGCACGGTCAGAGGGAGGTAAATCTGTCAGCACTGTCAGAGGGAGCTGAATCTGTCAGCACTGTCAGAGGGAGGTAAATCTGTCAGCACTGTCAGAGGGAGGTAAATCTGTCAGCACTGTCAGAGGGAGGTAAATCTGTCAGCACGGTCAGTCACAGGGAGGTAAATCTGTCAGCACGGTCAGTCACAGGGAGGTAAATCTGTCAGCACGGTCAGTCAAAGGGAGGTAAATCTGTCAGCACGGTCAGAGGGAGGTAAATCTGTCAGCACGGTCAGTCACAGGGAGGTAAATCTGTCAGCACGGTCAGTCACAGGGAGGTAAATCTGTCAGCACGGTCAGTCAGATGGAGCTGAATCTGTCAGCACGGTCAGAGAGAGGTAAATCTGTCAGCACGGTCAGAGGGAGGTAAATCTGTCAGCACGGTCAGTCAGAGGGAGCTGAATCTGTCAGCACTGTCAGAGGGAGGTAAATCTGTCAGCACGGTCAGTCAGATGGAGCTGAATCTGTCAGCACGGTCAGAGAGAGGTAAATCTGTCAGCACGGTCAGTCAGAGGGAGGTAAATCTGTCAGCACGGTCAGTCAGAGGGAGGTAAATCTGTCAGCACGGTCAGTGAGAGGGAGCTCAATCTGTCAGCACGATTAGTCAGAGGGAGCTCAATCTGTCAGCACGATTAGTCAGAGGGAGGTAAATCTGTCAGCACGGTCAGTGAGAGGGAGGTAAATCTGTCAGCACAGTCAGTCAGATGGAGCTGAATCTGTCAGCACGGTCAGTCAGAGGGAGCTGAATCTGTCAGCACGGTCAGTCAGAGGGAGCTGAATCTGTCATCACTGTCAGAGGGAGCTGAATCTGTCAGCACTGTCAGAGGGAGCTGAATCTGTCAGCACGGTCAGTGAGAGGGAGCTGAATTTGTCAGCACGGTCAGGTCCAGCGCAACAGGGCGACAGTTAATACAGTATGGAAGATTACGTGGCCCGGGGACACTTATTGACACGAAGGGCGCTGGGGAGGGGGTGGGGGGTGTAGAAGGAAAGACTGAGAGGGGGGCGGAGGGGGTGGTGGTGAGGGGGGGGAGGAGGGCAGAGACTTCAGACAGCTAGACTTACGGACAGACAAAAAGACACACACAAACACACACACGCACGCACGCACGCAAGCACACGCACGCGCATGCACTCACGCACGCGCAGACACACAGATACACACCTTTCTTCATCTCGTACCCACAGGCGAGGCAGCAGAGACTTCAGACAGCTAGACTTACGGACAGACAAAAAGACACACACACAAACACACACACGCACGCAAGCACATACACACGCACGCGCACGCGCATGCACTCACGCACGCGCAGACACACAGATACACACCTTTCTTCATCTCGTACCCACAGGCGAGGCAGCAAGGTATTGAAAATCCTTTATGAAGAAGAGAACAGACGAGGCCCAAATTGAACCCTCTGGCTAGAGACAGAGACAGAGAGAGACAGAGACAGAGAGAGACAGAGACAGAGACAGAGAGAGACAGAGACAGAGAGAGACAGAGACAGAGAGAGACAGAGACAGAGACAGAGAGAATGAAAGTGAATACTCTTCCATCTTAAAACAAAAGTAAAAGCTGCATCTCCTTGATTTTTACTGTGTAGCAGTGATGTCAACGCTTCTGTCGTCTGTATGTATGCTATTATTGATTCCCTGTTTTATTAGCTTGAACTGTGTCAATGATGTCCTCTGAACAAAACGCTGTAAGAAGTCAATGCATGTTTTGAGGCAGTTGACAGTTTAAATTGCCTTTTTCTGCTTTTTGTTGGTCCACTTTTTGATCATCATTTTTACTTCGACAACGAAATGATTTGGACTGTACTTTTTTTGAATGTTTTCGGAAAGCTTTTCAAAGTTTTGTCCACATTTTAGTTTGAGAAAGTCCTCAATCACAAGTGAAGTAGCATACACAAGGTGAACGTCAACCAGAGAGCAACAAGCTGACAGCGTTTCTCTGGTCTTTTCTTTCTTTTCTTTTCACACGTGCATTGTTCACGCTTCTTGTGTAGTTTTACTGATTTTACGTTCAACGTTTATGTTGATTTTTGTTGCGCTCACATAATCTTGAATTTCAGGGATTTTTTTTTTTATATAGAAACACACACACACACACACACACACACACACACACACACACTCCCTTTATTGTTGTGTCTATAAACACACACACAACACATTCACACATGTACACACACACGGCCCCCCAACACGTGCGCTTGCTTGCAAACACACACACACATGCGCGCGCGCACACACACACACATCACGCACATCCTTTTTAGTTGCAATCCCACTCGAAAGTAAAAATATGTTAAACTGAAACACGAACAACCGAACGAACTAATGAACACACACACACACACACACACGCACACACACACACACACACACACACACACACACACACAGAGCACAGCACAGCACAGCACAGCACAGCACACGACGCACACACGCACAAAACCAAACCGGTGCGCATAAGACATCCACGGTGACAGAAAATAAGTGAGAGACAGGAGCAGCGAGACAGACAGAGAGAGAGACAGAGATTGGGTGGGGTGGGGTGAGAGAGCACTCCCAAGCCCCTCCGTCTTCCACCCCTGTCCCCCCTCCCCTCCTCCCCCCACCAGCCTGTGTTAGTTGTTGTGGATGTAATGACGCCATCATTGTTTCCAATGGACATGAGTCACACACGGCCCCCCCCCACCCCCCCGCTGCCCGTGGCTTGGGGAAAAACACGCTGAGGACATGAGCGTCTCTGTGGCTTCTTCCATCAGCTTCTTTAACAACTTGTTAACCTGAAGACCCTGCGTGGGGCACTGTCAATATTATGGGCTAGGCCAGTCTCTGTGTGGGTGTGGGTTGGGGTGGGTGGGGGGTGTTGGGGGGCGTGTGTGTGTGATCGTGAGGATGGGTGGTGTTGCGTGTGTGGGGGTTGGGGGGAAAGTAGGAACGGGCGAGTGCCTGATATGTGTATGGGGGGTGAGGGTGTGTGTGTGTGTGTGTGTGTGTGTGTGTGTGAGTGTGTGTGTGTGTGAAACAGGCGCAAAGAAAGAGAAGAACAAAGAGACTGAGAAAAAGAGAGAATGAAAGAAATGAAGACATCTAACACACGAAGTCTGTACAGAAAAGTCAAACGGTGGGGGAAGGAGGCTGAAGGATGGTGGGGAGGCGGGCGAGGGAGGGGGTGGGAGGGGGTGTAACTGACTGAAATTGAGCAGGTCATCAGATCAACAGAAGCAAACATCAAAATCATCATCAAAAGGATCGCGCTTTGGAGCTTCCAACGCTGAAAGCGTGAGAGAAAGAGTACCGCTTCCTGGTCTGACGACAAGGAGCTGGAGTGGTGGCGTACAGGTTCGCACAGGTCAGTTTGTTTGGTCCATTTCTTCAGTGCTCTGTATCAAAAAGGGGAAGCGTCCACCAAAAGGCACGGTATCTTTTGATCCAAGTTATCTCTTCAATGCTGTGTATCAACAAAGGGAAGCTCCACCAAAAGGCACGGTATCTTTTGATCCAAGTTATCTCTTCAATGCTGTGTATCAACAAAGGGAAGCGTCCACCAAAAGGCACGGTATCTTTTGATCCAAGTTATCTCTTCAATGCTGTGTATCAACAAAGGGAAGCGTCCACCAAAAGGCACGGTATCTTTTGATCCAAGTTATCTCTTCAATGCTGTGTATCAACAAAGGGAAGCGTCCACCATAAGGCACGGTATCTTTTGATCCAAGTTATCCACGCAAGACGACCGCTGTTCACGATGGTCACACACTGGATTTTGTTGGTGACACGGTCCTTGGTCACGGGGATAGAAGTGATGACCATTAGTTCACTTTGCTGTTTGACATCCAGTGAGGCAAGGTAGGTAGGTGGGCGACCTCAGGATACACTGTGCTGCTCTGGTTTGGCCAGGCGGGCACCAGTGGTATTGCAATGTCATTTTCAGGCAGTCTCCTTATTGATTGTTGATATATGGAGTATGTGTCTTTTGCCAGTAGAATACAAATGAGTTGGGTTGTTGTTTTTTTTAATAAATGAACATTCACGGTATCTTTTCTTTCAAATAATCATATCAAACCGTAATGAGTGAACCCCATGATAATGAGATGCATGGACGTTGTAAAATAGAAGTTGTTGTCAATTTTTGAAATATCAGTGGTAGGTTAGATTACTGATGGTGAAATTGACTGACTGATCTTTTTGATTTTAATCTCATCACGCCAAACACAGGCATAAATAATGGCTTGGATCGTATGAAATAAAATATCCAGACTGTGATATCATTCCTTTATGATTTGATTGTCCACAAAGAAGAGGGAAGACAGGCAAAGAGTGAAATGTATTTTGGCGGGTTAGTTTTCTACTTGTGGCCACCAAGACATCTGCCGTGTCAATTTTCTATCAGATTCAATTTTGGCTGAGGTCTCTTCCTTGCTTTTCATTTATCAGAAATTGATAACGCGTGCGCCATACGTGTCTGCGGGTTGCGTTTCAGATTGTTTCTATGAGAAGATGAAACACTTGTCATGAAGGCTGAAACATCTCCCGTCAATGTAGCTAGCTTTAATTCTGCTTGATCACAAACTATAGAGCCATTGCCATAAAGGTTGACACATTTCCTCCCGGTTTAGTTTGATTGAATTTTATTCGTGAAAAACGGAAAAGCGCTTGGCTTATAAAAGACTGCGGCATGTCGCCCGCTGATTAAGTTTCAGTTGGTTTTTATTCGAACAAAGAAGGGGACCCTGCCATAAAGGCGCAGATGAGTTCACCGGGTGTGCTTGCTAAAGGGAAGGGGTTGGGGGGGGGGGGGGGGTGGGGTAGGAAATTGTTCCATACTTCACGTGAATACTCCTGTTCTGACTGCTTTGAAGGAGAGGCTGTGTCAGCTCCTGTTTACGACACGCTGACGCCAACGGCGTTTAAATTATTATTATTATTATTTTTTTTATATAGTTTGTTTGTGTCTTGTTGACACAAGAAGCACCCAACAAAGAACAGACTGAAGCGGACCAGCTTCAACCACCTCTCCAAGGCCCTGC
Source organism: Babylonia areolata (assembly GCF_041734735.1). NCBI lineage: Eukaryota > Metazoa > Mollusca > Gastropoda > Neogastropoda > Buccinidae > Babylonia > Babylonia areolata. The sequence goes on along the minus strand of NC_134878.1, from coordinate 2,948,130 downwards.
ACCGCCAACATGAAGACCTGCTGCCCTCGTCCCCTGCCGAGATGGAAACACTCCCCGACTTCGAGGAACCGGCCGACCAACTGGAAGGAGTCTCAATCATCACAAAAGTCCCTGGCATCGACCAAAAGGACTGCCAAGCCCCTCCCCTGCTGAAAGCTCTGACATTGGAGATGATTGAGACTCGGTACAACCCCAGCGAATGGACGCACGTCTTCACAGATGGATCCTCGGAGGGAGCGGTGAAGAATGGAGGAGCAGGCATCTTCATCAGGCACACAGATGGAAGACTGACCCCTGGAGCCTTCCCCACAGGAAGAATCTCCTCGAACTACAGAGCGGAGACAGCAGCACTACTCCATGCTGCACAAGGCCTCAGGACGTCAGTCAACCCACCACCAAAGATAGCCTTCTTCACTGACTGCAGATCTCTCCTGCAGGGACTCCAGTCAACCAGAAACGAACAGCAGCTGACAAACATCAAAGCAGCGACCTTTCAAAACGGTCGACTGTCACTGTTCAGTGGGTTCCTTCTCACTGTGGGGTCATGGGGAACGAAAAGGCCGATGCTCTCTCCAAGGCAGGCAGCAAAATGAAGCAGTTCAGCCACCCCGTGACCTACAGAGAGGCCAGGACCATCATCCACAACCGTTACCAGAACCAGTGGAAGAGAAGGCTGGGTGCAAACAGTGGTGTCGATCCAATCCACCAGCTCCAGAGACACCAGCAGACAGTCCTCTTCAGACTGAGAACCGGCCACTGCCGACTACTGAGTCACCTTCACCGTATGAAGATCGCCCACACTGATGAGTGTCCATGTGGCACTGGACCCCAGACCCCTGAACACATCCTCCAACACTGCCCAACCCATGAAGCTCTACGGCGTCAAACCTGGCCAGGGGGCACGGAGCTACAGGCGCAGCTTTGGGGAGACCGCCACGACCTGGAGAAGACCGTGGGCTACATCGTGGCGACGGGGGTGACAGTCTGACGCAGCCAAAACATCGAACGCAGAAGAAGAAGAAGTGTCTTGTTGTGAACCTCGTTCACAAAGGGCACTTGTCTTCCTGTCCTTCGTCTATGTCGCCATTAGTTCTCTGATTGTTCTGTCCCTGGTACAATTCGTACACTCTCTCTCGCTTTCTCTCTCTCTCTCAACATTTCACTTGTCCATAACCAAAATTGACAACAGATGTAACAACTCGACCTCTCTTGATATGGGCCAAAGGCCTGATCAGTAAAACATTCGTATTCGTGTTCACCCTCTTTCTCTCCTCCTCCTCCACTTGATAATGATTATGATTATTATTATCACCATCATCTTCTTCTCTCTAGCATCTCCAGCCTTTGTGTCGCCGAAGGAATGTATAATGTTGTCCTGTGCAAGTCTATGTCTTCTTCCTAAACATGCGGCGATAATTCCTCAAGGAGGGTTAGCTGTAAGTTAGAAGAGGTCCTTTTTCATTTCTTACAGTGCCTCTACCCAACAGTCCACCCTTATTGTCAAAGAGGTCCTATTTCATTTCTTACAGTGCCTCTACCCAACACTCCACCCTTATTGTCAAAGAGGTCCTATTTCATTTCTTACGATGCCTCTACCCAACACTCCACCCTTATTGTCACCCAACACTCCACCCTTATTGTCAAAGAGGTCCTATTTCATTTCTTACGATGCCTCTACCCAACCGTCCACCCTTATTGTCAAAGAGGTCCTATTTCATTTCTTACGATGCCTCTACCCACCAGTCCACCATCAGTGTCAAAAAGGTCCTATTTTATTTCTTACAGTGCCTCTACCCACCAGTCCACCCTCCTCCGCTCGCGCTAACACAGGGATGGGTAGGTTCTGTCTGTCATTGATCAGCTTTCAAATCCACATTAACTGATCCAGCAAAAAATTTCAGACGCTGACAAGTTCCGATGTCGTAACTCATCGTAGACTCACATCTAATCTGCACAGCTAAACAGCTTTCTTTGAGCCCGTGTTTTGTCCAGCGGTGTCATAAGTTTTGTTTCACTGCATGTACTTAAAGCAGAGAATTATCCAATTAGATGCCAGCAGCGAATGAAGCGGAATGGCATGAAAGAAAAAGAAACTGACATGTTAAATTGTATGCTTGTGGGGGTGGGGGGTGAGACAGTATATATATATATATATATATATATATATATATATATATGACAGTCTATTTCTTTCCCTTGCTGTCTTTGTCTCTTTCCCATCATATCTACGGCATGTCTTTCCCTTTCCAACCCTTTCTTTCCTTCTCTGTTAATTAGTCCCTGTCCCTATCCGGCGTAACAGGAGGATACCCCCTCCCCCACACTGAAGAAATACAGCGGTGGGAATAAAAAGGAAATCAAGGACAGCACGCAACAAATCCCTGTCCACTCACTGCCAGGATATCCCCCCCCCTTCCACCGCCCCTCCCCCCCCCCATCCCCCCCGTTTACCCCAGGGGACAGGCGGAGACTGCCAACAGGATCTAGCATGCTAACTACCCAACCACTCGTTCATTCATTTTTTTAACCACCTCCACCCCTCTCTCCATCCCACGCCACACCCATCTAATCCATCTCAATCGTTCTCTCTCTCTCTCTCTCTCTCTCTCTCTCTCAGTTCCCAATCCCCAAGCAGTCTCCAAATCCATCACCCACACCCATCTACCCTACCCCCCCTCGCCCCCCACCGTCACTCTCTCGTCACTTTAAACCAATGACTCACACCAGCACGCGCGCACGCATGCGCCTCAGCTGGGTTGCTTGCGACACTTTGATGGTTTCTTTCATTTTAGCGGGAGAGATAAAGAAGAAGAATTAAAAAAAAAACAAAAAAAACAAAAAAAAACCGAATAAAAAAAAGAGTTATGATCGTATACTATCGCAGACTGTGGGGGAGGGAGGAGGGGAGGACGTTGGGGGTGGGGGGGGGGGGGGGGGAAGGGGGTTAGGAGAAATGAGACGCATTAATCCCCCCGGCAGCCTTCCCGTAATCAGACGAAAACTGAAGGCGCGCCGGGTTCCTACTGGCTGTGAGCGGGAAGCCCTTTCAGCGTCGCCCGGCCACTGTTGCGTCGGGTCCTGCCTTAATTACAGAATGCAAATCTAATTTTCCTGGTACTTGATTAGAACTGGGACGACTGCGTCCACCCCCTACCCACCTCCTTCTCTCTCTTCCCCACTGAAAATTTCATTAAAAAAAGGAAAAAAAAAAAAGAAAAGAAAAAAAAAAGAAGAAGACACAGAGAGAGATGGAGGTTGGGTCGGTGGTGAATGATTGACATCAGTTTGGTGGGAGGTGTGTGTGGTGGATTGATAGCGTTAGCAATGAGTGAAGCCAAACAGGATTGAAGTCTTAATGCATGTTGTGTGTTGAACCGTGAATCTGACCGTTAGTGTGGATGGAGGGAGGGACGTGAACTGAACGAGGATCAGTGTAGATTTATGCCATCTGTGCATCACTCATCTCCGTGAGTGATGTTGGTGTTCAGTAAAAACAGAATGCATTCAATAAAAACAAGAGATGGTAATTGTACGTAATGGATTGAAAGCAACAACAACAACAACAAAAAATGTGGAGTGATGGCCTAGAGGTAACGCGTCCGCCTAGGAAGCGAGAGAATCTGAGCGTGCTGGTTCGAATCACGGCTCAGCCGCCGATATTTTCTCCCCCTCCACTAGACCTTGAGTGGTGGTCTGGACGCTAGTCATTCGGATGAGACGATAAACCGAGGTCCCGTGTGCAGCATGCACTTAGCGCACGTAAAAGAACCCACGGCAACAAAAGGGTTGTTCCTGGCAAAATTCTGTAGAAAAGTCCACTTCAATAGGAAAAACAAGTAAAACTGCACGCAGGAAAAAATACAAAAAAAGAAAAAGAAAAAAAAAGGGTGGCGCTGTTGTGTAGCGACGCGCTCTCCCTGGGGAGAGCAGCCCGAATTTCACACAGAGAAATCTGCTGTGATAAAATGAAAATGAAAAATGAAAATGAAAAAAACAACAACAAACAAACAGAAAGAACAAAAACAAACATAACCAAGCAAAACCTGGGTGGGGAAGAAGCACCAACTATGAAACACGTAAACATAAGCTGGTCTTACAGCCATGTAAATAAACAGAGAACCGTTGGCTTTTATTGAACTTTAATCAAAGTACATTGAAATATGAAAAAAGCTTTTAAAATCCAAACCAAAGAAGGATAACTTTATTTTCTAAATGAAAAAGCGGTCTTTCATATTCGGACCACTTGCTCCTGTTACGAAGCATGTCTGTACCAAATATGAAACATATAATATTATGTCATATTCATGTGGACCATTGCTACTGATCTGGCAAATGTAAGTGCCGAATGCGAAACATCACCAATGATGCCTTCCAAATTGAACTGTTAAATGAAGAACTGAAACACAAGGCAAGAAACTAAACAAGAGAAATCTATTAGTGCTTCATTTAAAATATCATTTTGAAACACGCACGCACGCATGCTCACACACACACTCACGAACACACACACACACGCGCGCGCGCGCGCGCACGCACGCGCACACACACAGAGAATATAAACCAAACTGTCTTCGCACGATACACGTTCATAAGCATTCTCAAAGTAGAATCGTGTAGTGTTTCCAAATAGGACCATTATCAGGAATAATGCAGACACCCGCTACCAAGCCTGCCCTTCCAAACAGAAAGGAATTCTGCATCAATGCTGTGACTACCTTGTTTCTAAGTGATTGGACTGCATAACTGCGATATTCCCTTAGAAATGTTTGCAACATGTACAGAATGATCACGTCAGAACAAAGAAAGACGATTATTAGCACGATACGAAATTCGAAATTTCATTTCCGCTTCACAGTTGTATTTGCGATTGCCATCTGGGATACCGACAAAAATGAATGGTCACTGGAGGTATCTCTTGTTAACTCTACTGCTGGATGTTCGAAACTTCTTTGCTTTACATCGTTTGAGCGGTGTTTCATAAAAGGAACTGTGCTTCTCCCTTTAAACGATAAAAGAAAGCCCTATCAAATGTCAGAGTGCGTAATGAAATAGATAGTTGGGGGTTATTCAACACAAAATATATAAGCTTTATATGAAAAAGCAAAACAGAATTCTGAAAAAAAAGTGAAACAACCAAATTTTGAAGTGATTCCGGATAATTGAACAATTTTTGGCCTGTCTAGGCATGGAAGCTGTCTCCTTTACTCTCAGGACATGGGCCTTTTAGGTCAAGTCCAGCGAGAACACTATCAAAGGGCTGTGCGGGGGGTTTATGTGCACAGTCCATTTGCAAGAGAGAGAGAGAGAGGGGAGGGGGGGCGTGTGGGGGGGGAGAGAGAGAGAGATGTTGAGGTTCATTTCGAAGTTGCGAGTCGAAACAAGAGAGAGAGAGAGAGAGAGAGAGAGAGAGCACTCTTGGAAGATCCATCTCTTCTTGTGGTGACTTCACTCAAATGACTGTATTTGGTTTGTCTCGGCAAACAGTCGTTGATTTCAATGGCTGTCCCCAGGCCCAGCAGGGGAAACGGGTGTGGCGGGAGAGAAGTCGGACGTTTTGCAGGCCTTCTGTAATGAACGTTTTGCAGGCCTTCTGTAATGAACGTTTTGCAGGCCTTTTCTGATGAACGTTTTGCAGGCCTTTTCTGACGAACGTTTTGCAGGCCTTCTGTAATGAACGTTTTGCAGGCCTTTTCTAATGAACGTTTTGCAGGCCTTCTCTAATGAACGTTTTGCAGGCCTTTTGTAATGAACGTTTTGCAGGTCTTTTCTGAGGAACGTTTTGCAGGCCTTTTCTGATGAACGTTTTGCAGGTTTTTTGTAATGAACGTTGTTGAGGCCTTTTGTAATGAACGTTTTGCAGGTCTTTTCTAATGGACGTTTTGCAGGCCTTTTCTAATGAACGTTTTGCAGGTCTTTTCTAATGGACGTTTTGCAGGCCTTTTCTGATGAACGTTTTGCAGGTCTTTTCTAATGAACGTTTTGCAGGTCTTTTGTAATGAACGTTTTCAGGCCTTTTGTAATGAACGTTTTGCAGGTCTTTTCTAATGGACGTTTTGTGTGTGTGTGTGTGTGTGTGTGTGTGTGTGTGTGTGTGTGTGTGTGTGTGTGTGTGTGTAGTCATATTTTGGTGTGTGTATGTAACATAGATGTAATTTTTTATGTTAACAAAGCGTTTTTGTAAAGCACCTAGAGCAGATTTCTGGATAGTGTGCTATATAAGTAGCCATTATTATTATTATTATTATTACGTTTTGCAGGCCTTTTCTAATGAACGTTTTGCAGGTCTTTTCTAATGAACGTTTTGCAGGTCTTTTGTAATGAACGTTTTGCAGGCCTTCTGTAATGAACGTTTTGCAGGCCTTCTCTGATGAACGTTTTGCAGGCCTTCTGTAATGAACGTTTTGCAGGCCTTCTGTAATGAACGTTTTGCAGGCCTTCTCTAATGAACGTTTTTCAGGCCTTTTCTAACGAACGTTTTGCAGGTCTTTTCTGATGATCGTTTTGCAGGTCTTTTCTGATGAACGTTTTGCAGGCCCTTTTCTAATGAACGTTTTGCAGGCCCTTTTCTGATGAACGTTTTGCAGGCCTTTTCTGGCCTTCTGTAATGAACGTTTTGCAGGCCTTCTCTAATGAACGTTTTTCAGGCCTTTTCTAACGAACGTTTTGCAGGTCTTTTCAAATGAACGTTTTGCAGGCCTTCTGTAATGAACGTTTTGCAGGCCTTTTCTGAGGAACGTTTTGCAGGCCTTTTCTGATGAAGGCTCATCTCTCCAGTCCTTCAGCCTCACACGTGTTGGGCCATTTGATTCGCCGTCATGTTGGGTTTGAACGTGGAGGCTCCGTTGGTATTCATAGTATCAGTATCATTAGCTCAAGGAAGCGTCACTGCGTTCTCACAAATCCATATATGCTGCACTACATCTGCCAAGCAGATGCCTGACCAGCAGCGCAACCCAACGCGCTAAGATAGGCCTTGAGAGAAAAACAAAAGATAATAACAATAATAATAATAATAATAATAATGATAAAAATATAAAAAAATAAAATAAAAAGACAATAATGATGATAAATAAGCAAATAGATGTAAAACATGCAGACACACATTCTTTCATGCTAGACTTCCGGCCGCTCCCTGTCTCTAACTTTATTTCGTTGAGGCGATCGATGGTGCGATGGCCTTGTACCTGTTCTTTTTGGTATTCTTTGATTTTTCTGAGGATTTCCGATTTTCCTAGATGTAGGCCGCTCGTGGTGTTGCGTTACCAGCAAGTCTGTCAGCTCGCTCATTTCCCTTAACACCTGCATGTCCCGGGCAGTATGACCATGTAAGTTTTTGAATCTGAAAGTTGCGCATTGCCTCATGTCACTCTGGGCTTCCGATTCCACTTTCAGTTTTCTGTATGAGGTTCATTGAGTCCGTTAAAATCATGGCATGTTGGTTTCCTGGAATATAGATAGATGATAGCCACTGGAGAGCAAGTGTCACAGCTTCATCTTCCATCGTTAGGCTGGAAGTTGTGACTTTGTGGGCAGCATTCTCTTCCCAAATTGTTTTTCCATTTTGTTTCTCAGTGAATCCCCAACCGAATTGGTCTTCTGTGACTGAGCCATCTGTGTATATGATGATATCCTCTTTTTTGTTGTTGTTGTTGTTGTTGTTACTGTTTTCTTCTATGATTAGCTTCACTTCTGCATCAGTTTTGCCCTCTGGCCATTCCCGACAATGTCTTCCTAGAGTGGGTTGAATGGCTGTGTTGAATAGATGATTGAGGTTATCGGGGTTTTCCTCTCTTTCTTTTGTTTCTTTCAGGTCTTGTAGTCGGCATACTAGCTGGATTGTGTCTTTTGCTTGCCCCATCCGTGATCTTCCTCATCCTAGACGGCCGCCTTTTGGTTCCTTGACTGCGTCATGCAGTGGGTTTTGAGGGTTTTCTAATGCTCTGAAGTAAGTCTTAACCTGTTCTAACTTGTTTCTGGCCTGCACTGAAGGAAGGTCAAGCAGGTATCACGTGGTTTTCGAAGGCGTGTTTTTTTTTTTGTTGTTCCAAGGATCAGCCTCATAGCTTCATTTTGAACTCTTTCTAATTTTAGGAGGCTGCTTTGAGACGGTGTTGTTAGCCCAAGTCCGTAGTCGATCACACTGAGAACGAGTGATTGGTATAGCAGGAAGAGGTGGCGTTGTTCGATACCTTTGGTTGCCATTGCTTTTGAGACCGAAAGACCCTTTCTGCATGTGAGAACAGTATTTTGCGTATGTTTTCTGAAGGTCAGCATCCTGTCGAACTGCATTGGTAGGTAGCGTAGGCATTCGGTTTTCTCGATTTAAATTCCGTCGAATAACACAGATGGTGGTGATTTGCTCGCGGTTTTGTTGTTGAGGGTGCACAGCAACGTTTGGGCTTTCGCTAGATTGATGGAAGATCCTGTGTCCTTGCACTATTGAGCGATATTGTTCATTTGTTTCTGGACGACTTTAGTTCTTTCTTGAGCATCTTTCGAAGTTTTGAAGACCAGGCCATCATCCGCAATAGTAAGCACCCGAGCTATTCCATTGTTGTTTAAGTCTGCAGGGCCTTTTGTGTAGACGTTGTAGAAGACAGGAGAGAGCGGAGACCCTTGTGGCATTCCCATGAAGGTGCAGACATCCAGTCTCCGAGGCGTAGGACGACGGTTTCTTCCTGAAGCGCTGCTGGCATCCATCTTGTCAGTGTCATACTTACTCCATACCTTAGCTCAATGAGGTGCGTGAACTGGCCTTTATTGTAGGCATCTTCAAGGTCGATTGCTACTGCTAGTATTTCTTCTTTTCTTTGAAATCCTTCATATACCTCATATGCGAAAGCAGCCGCATTTTCCCATTCACAGAAAGCGTTGACTTTGTTGATCAAAGTTACGTAATTCGTTTCTGTCTGCCAAAATTAACGAGGGGCAGATTCTGGAAGAGTTGTGCTCGTGTGAAGTTGTTTTGTGTGTTGTTCTGAAGAAAAAATGTGTCGGGAGGTTTTTGTTTGAAGTCATCCCGTATTCTGGCATTGACATAAAACATATCTTTGTTTCTGGGTCCCCTTGTCTGTGTCTTTTTCCTTCCTCCTTTATCCCCACTGTTCTGTTACTTGTATTTGTATTTCTTTTTATCACAGCAGATTTCTCTGTGTGAAATTCGGGCTGCTCTCCCCAGGGAGAGCGCGTCGCTACACTACAGCGCCACCCATTTTTTTGTATTTTTCCTGCGTGTAGTTTTATTTGTTTTTCCTATCGAAGTGGATTTTTCTCAAGAATTTTGCCAGGAACAACCCTTTTGTTGCCGTGGGTTCTTTTACGTGCGCTAAACGCATGCTGCACACGGGACCTCGGTTTATCGTCTCATCCGAATGACTAGCGTCCAGACCACCACTCAAGGTCTAGTGGAGGGGGAGAAAATATAGGCGGCTGAACCGTGATTCGAACCAGCGCACTCAGATTCTCTCGCTTCCAAGGCGGACGCGTTACCTCTAGGCCATCACTCCACTTCACTACTCCCCTCTCTCACTCTCTTTCTCTCCCTTTCACCCCACTCTTTTTCTTATCACATGATGCTGAAACAATCATACATTCTTGTTTGTCATGGCTTCACAACCACATAATAAGAAATAAGACATCAAGATAGATAACGATTCTGGACCGTCAGAACTGTGCTTCACTTTCCCCCCGATATCTTTTCCTTCAGGACATGTTTCTGTTCAAAGTAAGAGCTTACAGTGGCTTGACCGCCTGCTGGTTTATCGTTGATTTCCCACTTTGACCAGATTTCTACGAAAAGCCACGATTTTTACATTTTCAGTCTGGTGGTGACTGCATTGAGTTTTCTGGTCTTAAGATTATGTCTGATGAATATTCAAATAAAAAAGTGGAGGGGAGAAGAAGATATATTTTTTTGTTTAGTTTTTTTTTTTCATCTAGAATCTGGATTGACAAGCCACCACAGCCACACTCGGACTGACACAGAATGTCTGCTGGAAAAGAAATATGGAATTTCCCATTACGGTAGTTTGGTGTGCGCCCTGTTATCTGTTTTATAAACGATATGTCTTCTAGTGCTGAAGTGATGTCTACTCAAGCTGATAGTTTAAATCAGTATAATTGCTTCAGTGCATATATTATTATGTTCAGTTAAATGCATGGTTCGTTTGCCAGGCGTTAGAGCATGGTGCTATTTCACTTCGTTCCCCTTTAAGATGATCGTTCTTCACACATAGTTGTGGATAGGATCAGTCAGATTCGGGGATGATCTCATAATAGGTATAGTGCTGTTGCATAATGTAGTGTAGTGTAATGATGTGTTGTGTAGTGTTGTGTATTGTGTAACTTTCTCGTCACAACCTATTTTCCGCTTGGAATCTAGGCTCTTGTCCCTGGGAGAGCATGCCAGCAGAGCCCACCCTATTTAATCGTCTTAACTGAAAGACAGTAAACACAGTATTGCTCAAAGTCTTGTGTTATTGGGGAAAATTTGACATAACGCCAGTCATTTAAAAACGTCTTTTTGCCAGTCTAGACTTGGAATAAGTTGTGTTCATAGCTTTTGGGTTTCAAACTTGTTATATGTGCTGTTAGTTGTAAGACAGCATGTGCTGTCGATTGTACAATAAAGTATATCAATATAATTGGAGTCTTAAGACTTTGCACATCCGTTTCTTCATGTGACTCAAGTAGCTTTATTTGGCTTGTCTCAGCAAGAATTCCTTTATTTGGATGACTGCCCACGTGACCAGGACTGGGGAAAGGGGGTGTGAGAGGGGAGGGACTGGGGGAAGACGGAAAGAAAATTCCAAAGTTTTTGCTGGGCTTTTCTAATTAACGGCTGATTCCTGGAATCGCTTCAACCTCACGTGCTGCGCCGTTTTTGCTAGCTGTCAAGTTGGGTTTGATCGTGGAAGCCCCGCAGGCGTTCGTAGAAAGCCTTGACTTTGGTGATTAAACTTTTGTAGGTTGTTTCTTTCTGTTTGCCGAAATTAATGAGGGGTAGAGTCTGCTTCTGTGATGATGCTTTTTGTACTGTTCTGAAGAAGGTGTCAGCAGATTTTGTTTGAAGCGACCTCGTTTTGGGGCATTGACATGAAGGACCTCTCTTTTTGTCTCTTGTCACCTTTCGTGTTTCTCCTTCTCCCCTTTCCCTGTCTCCCCCCCCCCTCTCTCTCTCTCTCTGTCATTCTGTCCCTCTTGAGGAGCCAATGTCTAAAATGAATACCCCCCTGACTTCCCCGTCGCACTCCCCTCTATGTCACTTTCTTCATCTATCCACCCACCCAGCCTCTGTCTGTGTCTGTCCGCCTCTTTCTTTCCTAAATAATGGATCTTCAAAATGGAGCCTCGTGAACATAATGAAGTTCGACCAATCGGATTTTTTGTGTGTTTTGTTGTTTTCGCTGCTTGTGATCAGTTTTGGGGATGTTTGTTCCAATTCAGAGCGGATTTTACAATAGTTTGACTGTATCGGGATTTATCGCTTGTTTCCTGCTTTAAACAGTATTGTACAAAAAACACCAGATTTTGAACTGGAGTCTGCCTGGTTACTAATCCCATTTGTCTCGGAGTTCTCTGTGATGAATATTCAGAGGAAAAAGAAAAAGGGAAGGAAAAAAGGGGGTGGGGTGGGGACTCTTTTCCCCCAAGGCTTTCCCAATTAGAGTTCGAATTAACAAGCCCCTACAGCCGCACTTCTGGGTAGGAGTCAATAGTTCCCGAGTTGGATCGATACTGAGAGTCTGCAAGATAGGGAACTATCGATCATCCCAATCAAGCTCTGTGACTGTATGTGTGTCTTTTCTCTGATTATTGAGCGAGATACCGCGACCTGTGTACATACAGTGCTGAATCAGTTGTATCATGTGTTTATACACATTGTTGTTCTTCAAAGCATGCAAGTATTACATTTCGAATGAACTCGATTCCAGCATTTTTGTATGGTACAGCATTGCGGTATCGTACAGTGTCGTACTGTACAGTGTGTCATCGCAAAGAATTGGTTTGGAGTGGTGTGGTGGTGTGTGTAATTAGTAATGTGTTGCGTTACGTCCCATGGCGTAGTGATGCGAAGTTACAACGTCTTCTGTGTGGAATTCAGAATTCGGAACCCCCTCACTCTCCCACTCTCTCTCTCTCTCCGTGCCCCGCCCTTTCTTTTCCTCATCTCACTGCCTTCCCTAGACCCTGCCCTTAGTGTCTTCACCCTCACTGCCTTCCCTAGACCCTGCCCTTAGTGTCTTCACCCTCACTGCCTCCCCTAGACCCTGCCCTTAGTGTCTTCACCCTCACTGCCTCCCCTAGACCCTGCCCTTAGTGTCTTCACCCTCACTGCCTCCCCTAGACCCTTCCCTTAGTGTCTTCACCCTCACTGCCTCCCCTAGACCCTGCCCTTAGTGTCTTCACCCTCACTGCCTTCCCTAGACCCTGCCCTTAGTGTCTTCACCCTCACTGCCTCCCCTAGACCCTGCCCTTAGTGTCTTCACCCTCACTACCTCCCCTAGACCCTGCCCTTAGTGTCTTCACCCTCACTACCTCCCCTAGACCCTGCCCTTAGTGTCTTCACCCTCACTGCCTCCCCTAGACCCTGCCCTTAGTGTCTTCACCCTCACTGCCTCCCCTAGACCCTGCCCTTAGTGTCTTCACCCTCACTGCCTCCCCTAGACCCTGCCCTTAGTGTCTTCACCCTCACTGCCTCCCCTAGACCCTGCCCTTAGTGTCTTCACCCTCACTGCCTTCCCTAGACCCTGCCCTTAGTGTCTTCACCCTCACTGCCTCCCCTAGACCCTGCCCTTAGTGTCTTCACCCTCACTGCCTTCCCTAGACCCTGCCCTTAGTGTCTTCACCCTCACTGCCTCCCCTAGACCCTGCCCTTAGTGTCTTCACCCTCACGGCCTTCCCTAGACCATGCCCTTAGTGTCTTCACCCTCACTGCCTTCCCTAGACCCTGCCCTTAGTGTCTTCACCCTCACTGCCTTCCCTAGACCCTGCCCATAGTTTCTGCACCCTCACTGCCTTCCCTAGACCCTGCCTATAGTTTCTGCACCCTCACTGCCTTCCCTAGACCCTGCCTATAGTTTCTGCACCCTCACTGCCTTCCCTAGGCCCTGCCTATAGTTTCTGCACCCTCACTGCCTTCCCTAGACCCTGCCCTTAGTTTCTGCACCCTCACTGCTTTCTCTAGGCAGTCCTTAGTTTCTTCACCCTCGTTTCTTAAAGACATATGTAGACAACCACTGAAGGTCTTGCGTTATCATGCCGTATAGGGAAAACTTTGTATCGATTCGGTCTTTTCCAGCTTTACGGTCCGCTGGACTATAATGTACATGTATCATTGTATGGGATTGCGAGGTGTTGGGAAAGGATGGAAGAAACAAACTGGTGCATGTGCATGGTCCAGACCGTAGACCGTTAAGGTGACAGGTTGTTTACCTAACCACTGTTATTTTGAAATTCTAATCTTTGGTGGAAGGTTTCCGTTTTAGGTATGTTTCATTCATGCATAGTCATATCTGGACGCGGAGTGAAGAGAGAGTTCCGAGGTTAGAGCACAAGTCTAAGATGCAAGGACTTCGGCTCGCGTCCCGCTCTGGTTATGATTGATTGCTCCATTCAGTAGCTACCACCTTTCCAGTTATTCACAAAGAAACATGGATAGCTCCGAAGTGTGTGGAGGCACTGTGGGCAAGGAGAACCCTAATTTCACAGGGTAAATCTGTTGTGGTCAGAAAGCTCCACAACCAGAGAGAATATACGGAACGCATCAAAACGCATGGTGACCAACAATATGCTGCTTGTCGAATAGTAACTGTCTCCACACCCATCCTCCCCCCCCCCCCCCACTTCTCTGTCTTTCTGTTTCTCTTTCACAGCCTTTTTTCGCTACCCCTCTCTCTGTCTTTGTCTGTTTCTCGTTCAGTCTTTCTCGCCCCCTCTTTCCCTCCCTCCCACAGACCCACAGTCGCCAATTAACGGCTGACGGCGGTGTTAGGTTTGTCTGGGCGGGGTTTCCTCGCGCTCCCCAACAGTTGTGAACAACAGTGACCAGACAGCAGACGGTCACAGCAATGTGTGGGCTTTCACAACCACCGTTTGATCCGTCCGTGAGGCAGCATGTAGGGTTCGTTAGACCTGATCTGACGACCGACACCGGAAAACCCCGCGGGCTCTAAACAGTGGCGGTGGATGTTCTGACCATGTTGACCAAAACAACAATACTCGTTTGTTTTTTCTTTCTGTCTTTCCTTTGTTTGTTTCGAGCTCAGCCTTTCTGTTCGCCAAGTTTAATAAAGGTACGATGGCTGTTCACCCAGACATCACGATGGGATGTTTAAGTTCAACCTCCTACGTGCTTCGTGAGAAACAGCCATGAAAAGCCTGCGTTGTGCAAGTCACCTTCTCATCTTTATCATACATGCCTCCGTGCACTGTCTGTAGAAGCGTTTGTATCTTGGGTGACGCCGCAGACTACGATCCCCTCCACAGCATCATACTTAACGGGCGAAGGAGAAGCGAGTAGTCCCTGCAGAGGTATGTAGAAAAGCCTCTCTGTACTGTCCCTGCAGATATGTAGAAAAGCCTCTCCGTACTGTCCCTGCAGAGGTATGTAGAAAAGCCTCTCCGTACTGTCCCTGCACAGGTATGTAGAAAAGCCTCTCTATACTGTCCCTGCAGAGGTATGTAGAAAAGCCTCTCTATACTGTCCCTGCACAGGTATGTAGAAAAGCCTCTCTATACTGTCCCTGCAGAGGTATGTTGAAAAGCCTCTCCGTACTGTCCCTGCAGAGGTATGTAGAAAAGCCTCTCTATACTGTCCCTGCAGAGGTATGTAGAAAAGCCTCTCTATACTGTCCCTGCAGAGGTATGTTGAAAAGCCTCTCCGTACTGTCCCTGCAGAGGTATGTAGAAAAGCCTCTCCGTACTGTCCCTGCAGAGGTATGTAGAAAAGCCTCTCCATACTGTCCTTGCAGTTATGTAGAAAAGCCTCTCCGTACTGTCCCTGCAGAGTTATGTAGAAAAGCCTCTCTGTACTGTCCCTGCAGTTATGTAGAAAAGCCTCTCTGTACTGTGCCTGCAGTTATGCAGAAAAGCCTCTCTGTACTGTGCCTGCAGTTATGCAGAAAAGCTTCTCCATACTGCCCCCGAAGAGGTATGTAGAAAAGCCTCTCCGTACTGTCCCTGCAGTTATGTAGAAAAGCCTCTCCATACTGTCCCTGCAGTTATGTAGAAAAGCCTCTCTGTACTGTCCCTGCAGAGGTATGTAGAAAAGCCTCTCTGTACTGCCCCTGCAGTTATGTGGAAAAGCCTCTCCATACTGTCCCTGCACTTATGTAGAAAAGCCTCTCCATACTGTCCCTGCACTTATGTAGAAAAGCCTCTCCATACTGTCCCTGCAGTTATGTGGAAAAGCCTCTCCGTACTGTCCCTGCAGAGTTATGTAGAAAAGCCTCTCCATACTGTCCCTGCAGTTATGTAGAAAAGCCTCTCCATACTGTCCCTGCAGAGTTATGTGGAAAAGCCTCTCCATACTGTCCCTGCAGTTATGTGGAAAAGCCTCTCCGTACTGTCCCTGCAGAGTTATGTAGAAAAGCCTCTCCGTACTGTCCCTGCAGAGGTATGTAGAAAAGCCTCTCCATACTGTCCTTGCAGTTATGTAGAAAAGCCTCTCCGAACTGTCCCTGCAGTTATGTAGAAAAACCTCTCTGTACTGTCCCTGCAGTTATGTAAAAAAAAGCCTCGCCATACTGCCCTCGCAGAGGTATGTAGAAAAGCCTCGCCATACTGCCCTCGCAGAGGTATGTAGAAAAGCCTCTCTGTACTGTCCCTGCAGTTATGTAAAAAAAAGCCTCGCCATACTGCCCTCGCAGAGGTATGTAGAAAAGCCTCGCCATACTGCCCTCGCAGAGGTATGTAGAAAAGCCTCTCTGTACTGTCCCTGCAGTTATGTAGAAAAGCCTCTTCATACTGTCCATGCAGTCATGTAGAAAAGCCTCTCCGTATTGTCCCTGCAGAGGTATATAGAAAAGCCTCTCTGTACTGTCTCTGCAGAGGTATGTAGAAAAGCCTCTCCGTACTGTCTCTGCAGAGGTATGTAGAAAAGCCTCTCCGTACTGTCCCTGCAGAGGTATGTAGAAAAGCCTCTCCATACTGTCCCTGCAGTTATGTAGAAAAGCCTCTCCGTACTGTCCCTGCAGTTATGTAGAAAAGCCTCTCCATACTGTCCCTGCAGTTATGTAGAAAAGCCTCTCCGTACTGTCCCTGCAGAGGTATGTAGAAAAGCCTCTCCATACTGTCCCTGCAGTTATGTAGAAAAGCCTCTCCGTACTGTCCCTGCAGTTATGTAGAAAAGCCTCTCCGTATTGTCCCTGCAGTTATGTAGAAAAGCCTCTCTGTACTGTCCCTGCAGAGGTATGTAGAAAAGCCTCTCCGTACTGTCCCTGCAGAGGTATGTAGAAAAGCCTCTCCGTACTGTCCCTGCAGTTATGTAGAAAAGCCTCTCCGTACTGTCCCTGCAGTTATGTAGAAAAGCCTCTCTGTACTGTCCCTGCAGTTATGTAGAAAAGCCTCTCTGTACTGTCCCTGCAGAGGTATGTAGAAAAGCCTCTCTGTACTGTCCCTGCAGAGGTATGTAGAAAAGCCTCTCCGTACTGTCCCTGCAGAGGTATGTAGAAAAGCCTCTCTGTACTGTCCCTGCAGAGTTATGTAGAAAAGCCTCTCCATACTGTCCCTGCAGAGGTATGTAGAAAAGCCTCTCCGTACTGTCCCTGCAGTTATGTAGAAAAGCCTCTCTATACTGTCCCTGCAGTTATGTAGAAAAGCCTCTCCGTACTGTCCCTGCAGAGGTATGTTGAAAAGCCTCTCCGTACTGTCCCTGCAGATATGTAGAAAAGCCTCTCCGTACTGTCCCTACAGTTATGTAGAAAAGCCTCTCCGTACTGTCCCTACAGTTATGTAAAAAAGCCTCTCTGTACTGTCCCCGCAGAGTTATGTAGAAAAGCCTCTCCGTACTGTCCCTGCAGTTATGTAGAAAAGCCTCTCCATACTGTCCCTGCAGTTATGTAGAAAAGCCTCTCCGTACTGTCCCTGCAGTTATGTAGAAAAGCCTCTCCGTACTGCACGCATTCCACACACAACGTGAAGCGCTGTATGTAGGGACAGGCGTGGTATGCCCCCCTTTCCGTGACAGCTGAAATCAGTTCAGTTCCACCTCGGATACTGAGATGTGAAAGATTCTTTTGTCGGCATGGGGGAGTTCCATTTCCAGTGTCAGAGGTCTGCTAGATGAATTATTGGGTTAGATGTCTGCATGAAAGGACTGAAGAGTGTCCCTTTTTTCTGTCATTCGTGGCATTTTTGGCAAGGTCAGTTAGCAGCCCAGTTGCCTCTAATACTAGCGTGACAAATGCATATAGACTGGAAGAAACCAGTTCAGTATAGAGTAGGCCTATTATCATTATTATGAACATTTACAACTAATCTTGAAAATAAGCCCTAGGCGTTTACAAATAGAACACATACGTCAATATCAGAAAAGGAAACACTGAACACAAGATACCAAACATTATTAAAAATCATTTATCCCTCCACATATACACACTCACAACACACACAAGCACACGCGCACGCACACACACAAGTCATAGCACATAATTATAAATAGTACACAATCAAAAATACAACCAAGAAATTGTGAAACTCACTCACTCACTAATAGTCATTTTATTTCATACTGGAAAGGGATGAGTTGTTGAGAATTAATCCTAAGCATACAGTCTGAGCCTACAGTCCTTGAATATCATCTTTGTTTAAAGTGACTGAAAACACTAGACAGACACACGCTTCTCTCTCTCTCTCGATTACTCTGTGCGCACGCGCATGTGTATGTGTGTGTGTGTGAGTGTGTACGTGCGTATGCGCGCGTTTTGTCGCGCGTGCAGTCTGTTTTCCTGTTGCGTCTGGCGAGGCAGATCTGTACGACAGACATAAATAAGCCAAATACTAGGTTCCTTCTTCGTCATCTTCGTTCATCGCCGTCTCGCTGAACTATCGCGGCTTCTCTGTGGCTTTTCCGGTGTAGCTGCCGATTCTTACCCTAGCTGGCCTTTACCCCACGGTCAAATCTGACTAGCCCACATTTACCCCGGGGTCTTTCTAGACTAACCTGGAATGATCCCGGGGATAACATTGGCCTGGTCAGAACTAATCCCTCTTAGATTTTATCTCCAACCTGGTTATTTAGGTGTGGACGGGGTCGTTCTGGGCTAGCTGGAAATGACACTCGGGGGTAAATTTTGCCCAGTTAGAACTGACCCCCCCCCACCCCCCACTTTCTTACCTTTCTTCCGCTGTCCTACCCTTGACCCAGATCACTCCACATTCACTCCGGAATCTTTGTGTGACCCAGACCACTCCACATTAACCTCAGAATCTTTGTGTGACCCAGATCACTCCACATTAACTGCAGAATTTTCGTTTGACCCAAATCACTCCACATCAACCCCGGAAACTTTGTGTGACCCAGATCACTCCACATCAACCCCGGAATCTTTGTGTGACGCAAGCCACTCCACATCAACCCCGGAATCTTTGTGTGACCCAGATCACTCCACATTAACTGCAGAATTTTCGTTTGACCCAAATCACTCCACATCAACCCCGGAATCTTTGTGTGACCCAGATCACTCCACATTAACCGCAGAATTTTCGTTTGACCCAAATCACTCATCAACCCCGGAATCTTTGTGTGACCCAGACCACTCCACATTCACCCCGGAATCTTTGTGTGACCCAGACCACTCCACATTAACCGCAGAATCTTTGTGTGACCCAGACCACTCCACATCAACCCCGAAATCTTTGTGTGACCCAGACCACTCCACATTAACCCCGGAATCTTTGTGTGACCCAGACCACTCCACATTAACCGCAGAATCTTTGTGTGACCCAGACCACTCCACATCAACCCCGGAATCTTTGTGTGACGCAAGCCACTCCACATTAACCGCGGAATCTTTGTGTGATCTAGATCACTCCACATTAACCACAGAATCTTTGTGTGACCCAGACCACCCCACATTCACCAAGGAATCTTTGTGTGACCCAGATCACTCCACATTAACCACAGATTCTTTGTGTGTTCCAGACCACTCCACATTAACCGCGGAATCTTTGTGTGACCCAGACCACTGCACATTAACCTCAGAATCTTTGTGTGTTCCAGATCACTCCACATTAACCGCAGAACCTTTGTGTGACCCAGACCACTGCATATTAACCTCAGAATCTTTGTGTATGTTGCTGCAGTGACCCATGGGGTCAATCTGGCGTTGTCAGACTTGCCAGCCTTTTCCCCCAGTTGACACTCAACCCCCAGTGGAAAGGAAGGTCATTCTGGACTGACCACAAATAAACCCGGTGGTAACTACCACAAACAGAATGCCCCCCCTTCTCCCCCTCTTCTCCCCACGTTCCACCATTCTCCTCCCGCCCGAGACTGTCAAGTGAATGGGATTGTGGGTACTTTGGGGCCAGCCACAGACCTCTGCACCAACTGTCAAGGGATGGGTGGGTACTATGGGGCCAGCCACAGACCTCTGCACCAACTGTCAAGGGATGGGTGGGTACTATGGGGCCAGCCACAGACCTCTGCACCGACTGTCAAGTGAATTGGATGGTGGGTACTATGGGGCCAGCCACAGACCTCTGCACCGACTGTCAAGTGAATTGGATGGTGGGTACTATGGGGCCAGCCACAGACCTCTGCACCGACTGTCAAGTGATGGGTAGATACTATGGGGCCAGCCATAGACCTCTGCACCGACTGTCAAGTGATGGTTGGATACTATGGGGCCAGCCACAGACCTCTGCACCGACTGTCAAGTGATGGTTGGATACTATGGGGCCAGCCATAGACCCCTGCACCAACTGTCAAGTGATGGTTGGATACTATGGGGCCAGCCACAGACCTCTGCACCGACTGTCAAGTGATGGTTGGATACTATGGGGCCAGCCACAGACCTCTGCACCGACTGTCAAGTGATGGTTGGATACTATGGGGCCAGCTACAGACCTCTGCACCGACTGTCAAGTGATGGTTGGATACTATGGGGCCAGCCATAGACCCCTGCACCAACTGTCAAGTGATGGTTGGATACTATGGGGCCAGCCATAGACCCCTGCACCAACTGTCAAGTGATGGTTGGATACTATGGGGCCAGCCACAGACCTCTGCACCGACTGTCAAGTGATGGTTGGATACTATGGGGCCAGCCACAGACCTCTGCACCGACTGTCAAGTGATGGTTGGATACTATGGGGCCAGCCACAGACCTCTGCACCGACTGTCAAGTGATGGTTGGATACTATGGGGCCAGCCACAGACCTCTGCACCGACTGTCAAGTGAATTGGATGGTGGGTACTATGGGGCCAGCCACAGACCTCTGCACCGACTGTCAAGTGAATTGGATTGTGGGTACTATAGGGCCAGCCATAGACCCCTGCACCGACTGTCAAGTGAATTGGATGGTGGGTACTATGGGGCCAGCCACAGACCCCTGCACCAACTGTCAAGACCTATGCACCGACTTTCTTCTTCGTTCGTGGGCTGCAACTCCCACGTTTACTCATATGTACACGAGTGGGCTTTTACGTGTTTGACCGTTTTTACCCCAACATGTAGCCAGCCATACTCCGTATTCGGGGGTGCACCGACTATCAAGTGAAGGGGTTGGGTGGGTACTTTTGGGTCAGCCTAAATGGGCCTTTCCATGCACACTTTTTTTCTCAAGAGAACCACACATAGTTATTTGATTGCTTTAATTATTTATCACATGTATCATGTGTGGAAAGGAATACAGAAAATGACGAGAAAATTTATTTTGATTCATCCGCTAGTGCCTACTCCGTCAAGCTAGCCTGATAGGGACACACACACACACACACACACACACACAACATATATATATATATATATATATATATATAGAGAGAGAGAGAGAGAGAGAGAGAGAGAGAAATGTGTGTGTGTGTGTGTGTGTGTGTGTGTGTGTGTGTACGTGTGTGTGTCTGTGTGCGCGCGACATCAAGACAACAATTATGCACAGATTCACACTTCCCTTAAAGCAAAAAAAAAAAAAATAAAAAAAAAAAAAAAAAAAAAAATATATATATATATATATATATATATATATATCACGAAGACAGCATTTACACACACACACACACACACACACACATGAAAAAAATCAACTTTATAACGGATACCACAATACAGCAATGATTCAGGTTTCTGATCACTTTCTTCAAGCAGGAATGTCATAGGCCGTGCGAAGTCTTTGCAGTTTGATGTTCTGTCCTCCTCGGCATGGCTGACAGATCCTCAGTGAGAAACGAGGTCGGTAACACCATGCACATTACATGACCGAAGTGGTTGAATAATACGAAGACATCTCAGGGGGTACTGCCATGGGTTGAAAATGAAATCAGTTAATATAATTTATGGAACTAGATATATAAGAACAAAGTTCTAAATGCTTTAGTGCATGGAAATAGATGAGCACCTCTTACAGAAATTAATATGAAATCGTGCATCATACTAAATGAAGAAAAAAAGTATCCAAACGTTTCTAACACATAGTGGATGCTTTCAGGGATACGCCATTTCACCCTCTTTGTGTTGTGCTTAGAAATGAAAATAAAACCCCCCAGTAAAAACAACAACAAAAAACAGGGAATACCAAAGACAGTAATCTTTTGGAAACTGCCATCATTCACATCAGACAGATAACTAATCGTGTGAACGCTGATTGAAATCCTCAGTCCATTATGAGTAATGTTCAGGGCCTGCAGTAATCATGCTGAACATTGAATGTTTGGTTAACGAAGAAGAAGAAAGCCGACACAGAATTGATGACTGAACTTTGACACAGTTTAAAACAGCTGATTTGATGGGATATGTTGAATGAAATGTGCATTACCAGTGCTGGAAAAATTTAAGAAAGCATGTTAATGACAGATCAAAACATCAGTTTAAAGGAATCTCCAAAACAGTGTCGTTTGCGATTGGACCATAGGATATTTTAACGTGAGTCTGTTTCTGAACGATACTTCACAGTTACTGAGCGCTCTCAAATATGTGTGTTTGTATGTGGTTTGCGGTGTGCGTGTGTATGAATGTGTGTTTGAGTGTGCGTGTGTACATGTGTGATCAAAACCAACAATACAATAGTCTGGTGCGATGTTTCAATCGTATGTTATGTCTAACGAGTTCAAGACCTGCTTCTTTTTTAATTGTCCACATGTACCCAAACCCATCGTTCGCAATTCGACTTGCCTGTTCGCATTCACCCTCAGGCATCCGAGCTATTTCAAACATTGAAAAAAAAAAGACATTGAAAAGAAGGATCAGACATCTTTTCCTGATGTAACCAGTCGTAGAAAGCCTCGAAAAACGGAAGAGCTTCATTTGACGATCGTACAACCTGTTATCTGTACAATACACACGTTGAACTGGATCGTTCGCAATTTGGCCAACCTACCCTATATGTCAGAATTTTTTTGCTTTATACATATAGTTTACTGAAACACAACTTAATAGCTGTGATTCTGAACAAAAAGTGTCCAGAAATGGAACCAGAAAACAGTTCAGATTTCATCAACACGTTGTCTGGAAAGTGATCAAGTTTGATCAGTTCACATTATGTGATTGCCGAGCACTGCTTGGTGGTGGGGATGGAATGAGCTTCATGCTCGTTGGGGTATGTTCCCTGATTGGATACATACAGAAGAAAGGTTACTCAGAACAGAGACAAGAAGGCCCGGTCTGATGACCTGTTAGGTCGGTGTATGTTCCCTGATTGGATACGTACAGAAGAAAGGTTACTCAGAACAGAGACAAGAAGGCCCGGTCTGATGAACTGTTAGGTCAGTGTATGTTCCCTGATTGGATACATACAGAAGGTTCCTTACTCAGAACCCACACAAGAAGGCCTAGCTTCAACCGTGACACTAGCCTGGACCTGCCTCCCAGTGACGATAGTCTGTTGCAGCACCACGGCCAGGTAACATGGATGCAGTGTGACCTGGGTTCACTCCCTGTCCCAACCCGACCTAAACCACTGAAATATTCACGGTCAGTTCAGCACGTTTGATTCTACGTCAGGACGCTCTTTTCCGCGAGTTTTCAGCAGTGTTTCCCGAGGGATCAGTGAAAGGGAAGGTGCGGAAAATGGACAAGTTACCTCTGGAGGCTGTAGGGGCCAGAGTCACCATCACCCCGGGGTTATTCCTTCGGCTTCGTCTGGAGTAATCTGCGGGAGGCAAGACATCAGTCAGCGTTTGGACACACACACACACACACACACACACACAAACACGCGCGCGTTCGTATCGTATCATTCGTCGGTGATGTTTAAAACTATCCTATACAAATGCAATATGTATCTTCATGACATATTATCTCTTTTTCTCTCTCTGTCTCATTCTGCACACACACACACACACACACACACACACACACACACACACACACACACACACACACATGCGCGCTTATTCACATTTTTGTTTTGTATCAGTCGTCGGTGGTCTTTAAAAATATATATATTTTTTCTTGACATTCTCTCTCATTCCACACACACACACACACACACACACACACACACAGAGTGTGTGTGTGTGTGTGAGAGAGAGAGAGAGAGAGAGAGAGAGAGAGAGAGAGCGCACTTCCCCCATTGCAGAGAGTTTTAGAAGAAAGAAGTGGGTATGTGTGAGACAGAGAGGGGAAAAGAAGACCAAAGGTGTAGGACAGATCAGCAGCACGGCTCACACTGTCTCCAATCTCCCTGACGGATAACAACAAGGAACACAGCACCAGTGACGACAAGAAGGCAAATGAACACAGGAAGTCCAATAGTCAACCATTTGCTGACTGGGTGTGCTGATCAAACAAATACCAATCTGTCCATTATTGTGATAATATGGATTTAAGCATCATGATACTGAAGTAAAGAATAGTGGTATGATATTGTATTGTTTAGATAGTTTGGTGCGTGATATGTATTTCGGATTGATATTGTGCCTGAGGTCTTTTTATGTACATAAATTCCTATTAGTGTTTGAGTGGGTGTCTGCACAGTTATGAAAGCAAGTCATTTTAGAGTTTAAATGCATGATTTACATGTCGATTCTTTCGTTGTACAGCTCAGCTGAGCATTTTTCCATGCGCAGGCGCTACATAGATCAAACTGTTATCATTGTTCTGGATATAAATGATAATATGAACATGATTATGCTGATGATGATTATTATTATTGCTATCCCTTTTCTTCTTCTTCTTTCTTCTTCTTGTTATTCCATATATTATCACCCAATAATTTAATATTTTTCAAGTCATTTAATGTTTACCATGCTTACGTTCATCTGCGAACTGAACAAACAAAAACGAAATGAAGGAAGGAACGAACGAAAGAAGAGATGGATGAAAGAATGAATGATGTTCAAACCAGAAGGTAAAGAAGGTAACATCACTAATAGTGATGAAGAGATGGATGAAAGAATGAATGATGTTAAAACCGGAAGGTAAAGAAGGTAACGTCACTAATAGTGATGAAGAGATGGATGAAAGAATGAATGATGTTCAAACCAGAAGGTAAAGAAGGTAACATCACTAATAGTGATGAAGAGATGGATGAAAGAATGAATGATGTTCAAACGGGATGGAAAGGAAGGCAACATCACTAATAGTGATGCTACCACTGAAGCTGATGGAGGTGCATATGGCGATGAGGATGAGGGGGAGTATGAGTACACACACACACACACACACACACACACACACACACACACACACGCACGCACGCACGCACACGTAACTCAGTCCTCTGTTCTCTCATCTAAAAAATCATGCAACACCCCCTATCTCCCCCCCCCACACACACACACACGCAGAGTGGATTACTCACCAGATGTGCTGTCATCACCAGGACCTGTGAATGGATCAGAATGAAACCAGAATTGAACCTCGTACCGAACAACTGAACAAACAAGTGACTGAATGGAGGAGTAACTGACTGAATCAGAATGAAACAAGAAGTGAACGAAGTATCAAACTGAAGGAACAAAGGAATGAATGAATGAAGGAGTACAATCAATGAATGATGTTGGTCAAAACTAAGGAGAAGAAGGAATCCAAACAGAGCAACAGACACACAGATGGTAAACAAAAAGAAAGAGAGGAGAGAGACACAGAAGTGACGTACTGGCAGAGATAACGTCCTCACACACACACACACACACACACACACACACACACACACCTTCCTCCACAGTGCCCACAGAAAACTGGGCAGCGAACTGCTGGTACCATCGTCCATCCTTCTGGACGTAGCAGCGGTACACACGGCCGTCGTCCTGCATGCTGATTGACCGCTTCAGCACGCTGCTCTGCTGCTGGTAGCACGTCTCGCTGACCGTCTGGCCGGGCTCCGCGTCATACTTAGCCCCTTCGTAAGGCCCCCACTCCTCGCCAGGGCCGTCCTTGTACTCCCACACCCAGGCTATCTGATCGTCAGCAGGAGAGGTCAGGCCTTCGTAGGATATGGATTGTGCAACTAGTTTTGTCGGGCGGCTCTACCCCCGGTAGTAAGTAAGTAAATGAGGAAGAAAGGAAGGATGGGAGAGAGGCAGGGTGGAAGGAAGGACGGGAGGAAGGAAGGACGGGAGGGAGGAAGGAAGGATGGGAGGGAGGCAGGGAGGAAGGAAGGACGGGAGGGAGGCAGGGAGGAAGGACGGGAGGGAGGAAGGAAGGAGGGAGGAAGGAAGGATGAGAGGGAGGGAGGCAGGGAGGAAGGAAGGATGGGAGGGAGGCAGGGAGGAAGGAAGGATGGGAGGGAGGAAGGAAGGATGGGAGGACGGGAGGGAGGCAGGGAGGAAGGAAGGATGGGAGGGAGGAAGGAAGGATGGGAGGACGGGAGGGAGGCAGGGAGGAAGGAAGGATGGGAGGGAGGCAGGGAGGAAGGAAGGACGGGAGGGAGGAAGGAAGGATGGGAGGGAGGCAGGGAGGAAGGAAGGATGGGAGGGAGGCAGGGAGGAAGGAAGGACGGGAGGAAGCAACGTGCATAATAGTAATAAAATGTAATGAACCAATACTAAAGCGCACTGAAGTACTCATGAAATACAACAAACTAGTCTTGAAGTGCAATCAGTCATTACCTGAGTATGTTGGGACATTAGTGAAGTGTTACTCAACCAGTGAAGTACATCTGACGCATAACTAAGTATTACTGAAGAGTAAATAGTAACATGGATGATGTAAAACTAGAGTATAACTCAACCTTGGTGCGTTGTCGCACGAGGCCGACGGGTCCAGTGCAAGTCAAGCGCATCGTTTGTTCCTCTTTCCACGTGGACCGGTCCTTGGGCTGAGCAGTCAGGGCAAGGTGCCCTGGGGTCACTGAACACATGCAACACACGCTGTCTACAGGACATAACGCATTCATTGGAAGGATATCTGTTCTGTGTCTCTCTACATCACACACACACATGCATGCACACACGCAACCACACACGCACGTACAGAGAGAGAGAGAGAGAGAGGGGATGGCTTATTTCTTTTATTATCCCGATCCGCAAGATCTGATTGGCTTGGATTTTGAGACATGGCACTCTGGTCTGATCCGTCCATCATCAGGATTTTGGTGAAAGAACAAGACCACACACACACACACACACACACACACACACATATATATATATATATATATATATATATATATATATTTGTATATGTATATACTATTTTTGTAAAGTCAGCCTCGATCGGACAGGTGGAAATGGACCTTCAGTCTGCTTTGTTCAGTGTTGGAGAACGCATCCAGAACTGGAAATAGCCGGAACGATTTTCGTGTATATTGACCCGAAAATGCATTCGGCAATGTTGTTCGATTTATCGAACAGTTGTGATAGACACACGCTTCGAACTTCAGTATATCTATATTATGACAGTAAAACAATCAATGGCTGACTCGTGTGGGCTGCTTCAATAAGAAGCTCCGTTTCCAGAACACAACTTTCGGTCCGGCAAACACTCGTTTTTGACGGTGAGCGAGAATATGATTTGAATTGTAATAGGTATGTGAGGACCCCACTCCCTCATCTCCTCTCACCGGGCCCTCCATAAACGTTATCGATGCTGTTGTGCTGCTCCAATCACACGTGAGCCGCGAAATCTTTGTCTTTCGTTACTTCGCTTATTGTAAAGTGGGATGAGTGCGCTCCTGGACCAGTGTACGGCGCTCCACTAGACCCCAAATTACTGTGCTTCTCATCCCTCCCCAGGGTGACCAACTGGCGGAATCGGGTAGACGTTAGATTTCCGATCCAGTGTTCTCCGGGGAGCACGTCTTGAGGCCCCGTTTCGGTGTGATATTGTGCCCGGGGGGACTGTGGTATGTCGGTATGATATTGTGCCCGGGGGGACTGTGGTATGTCGGTATGATATTGTGCCCGGGGGGACTGTGGTATGTCAGTATGATATTGTGCCTGGGGGGACTGTGCTACTTTTCTGTCTACACTGCCCCTCAGCCGTAAAATAATGAATAAATAAATAAATAAATAGATAAATAAATAGATAAAAACGGTCCTGACTGCAGATCGTTTCCTGTGCTGCCAAGTCCTAGCTCCACACAAACAGCTTGCTTATGTTGTCTGCTCACCATCCACAATCAGCTGCTTGCTGGTGGAGAAGGTATCAAAGGCGCCGTTATCTCTCTGGATGTTAGTTTGGCAGGTGTAGCGACCTTCGTCGAAACAGGTGGCTTGAAACAGAGTGATGGAGATGGATTTCAGGTCTGTGCTGCCCGTCACTTCGGCGCTCTGGATGTCTGCAATCAGCTTTCCTAACCCCGACTGCTTGGTGTCTGCCGCGTTGGCCAGCACTTGGTTCTCCTCGGGGGAGGGCCCCCGGGAGGTGGACCTCGTGATGGCCAGGAAGGTGGCCTTCTTCACGCCCTGGACTGCAGTCTGGCACAGGATGGTCACACTGCTGCCCGTTTCGTTCACACCTGGGGTCTGAGTCAGTCTGGGGGGCGTGATGGTCAGTCTGGGCTCCAACTGTTTGCTGGACACTGCCCCTGTAAAGCGTCAAGCTGTAGTGTAGCAACACACTTCTCTGTAAAGCATGAAGCTGTACTGTAGCAACACACTTCTCTGTAAAGCGTCAAGCCGTAATGTAGCAACACACTTCTCTGTAAAGCGTCAAGCTGTACTGTAGCAACACACTTCTCTGTAAAGCGTCAAGCTGTACTGTAGCAACACACTTCTCTGTAAAGCGTCAAGCTGTACTGCAGCAACACACTTCTCTGTAAAGCGTCAAGCTGTACTGTAGCAACACACTTCTCTGTAAAGCGTCAAGCTGTACTGTAGCAACACACTTCTCTGTGTAAAGCGTCAAGCTGTTTGTGTAGCAACACACTTCTCTGTAAAGCGTCAAGCTGTAGTGTAGCAACACACTTCTCTGTGTAAAGCGTCAGGCTGTACTGTAGCAACACACTTCTCTGTAAAGCGTCAAGCTGTACTGCAGCAACACACTTCTCTGTAAAGCGTCAAGCTGTACTGTAGCAACACACTTCTCTGTAAAGCGTCAAGCTGTACTGTTCCAACACACTTCTCTGTAAAGCGTCAAGCTGTACTGTAGCTGGTGTTGTGTTGTTAGTGCTGTTATGTCACAACACACTTCTCTGTAACGCGTCAAGCTGTACTGTAACAACACACTTCTCTGTAAAGCGTCAAGCTGTACTGTAGCTGGTGTTGTGTTGTCAGTGCTGTTATGTCACAACACACTTCTCTGTAAAGCGTCAAGCTGTACTGTAGCTGGTGTTGTGTTGTAAGTGCCGTTATGTCACAACACACTTCTCTATAAAGCGTCAAGCTGTACTGTAGCTGGTGTTGTGTTGTTAGTGCCGTTATGTCACAACACACTTCTCTGTAAAGCGTCAAGCTGTACTGTAGCTGGTGTTGTGTTGTTAGTGCCGTTATGTCACAACACACTTCTCTGTAAAGCGTCAAGCTGTACTGTAGCTGGTGTTGTGTTGTAAGTGCTGTTATGTCACAACACACTTCTCTGTAAAGCTGTCAAGTTGTACTGTAGCTGGTGTTGTGTTGTTAGTGCGTCAAGCTGTACTGTAGCTGGTGTTGTGTTGTTAGTGCCGTTATGTCACAACACACTTCTCGGTGGGAACTCGGGCTGCTCTCCTACAGGAGAACGAGAAAGCGTCACAAGATTGCAGCGCCATCTTCCCCCCCCCCCCCCCCCCCTTCTGTATGTGCGATGTATTTTTTTTCCTGTCAGAGTGGGTTTTATCAAAAGAGTTTTACCAGGGACAACCCTTTTGTTACCGAGTAATCTTTTACGTGCGCTATGTGCACGGTGCACACGGGACCGGAGTTTATGGTCTCTTCCTGGAGACCTTTTCCCAGACCAGCACTCAAGGTATGAGGGAGAGTGGAAAGGAGTCAGAGTCCGTGAGGGAGAGTGGAAAGGAGTCAAAGTCCGTGAGGAAGAGTGAAAAGGAGTCAAATTCAGAGTCCGTGAGGGAGAGTGGAAAGGAGTCAAATTCAGAGTCCGTGAGGGAGAGTGGAAAGGAGTCAAATTCAAAAGTCCGTGAGGGAGAGTGGAAAGGAGTCAAAGTCCGTGAGGGAGAGTGGAAAGGAGTCAAATTCAAAATCCGTGAGGGAGAGTGGAAAGGAGTCAAATTCAAAGTCCGTGAGGGAGAGTGGAGAGGAGTCAACTTCAGAGTCCGTGAGAGAGAGTGGAAAGGAGTCAGTCCGTGAGGGAGAGTGGAGAGGAGTCAAATTCAAAGTCCGTGAGGGAGAGTGGTAAGGAGTCAAAGTCCGTGAGGGAGAGTGGAAATGAGTCAAATTCAGAGTCCGTGAGGGAGAGTGGAAAGGAGTCAAATTCAAAGTCCGTGAGGGAGAGTGGAAAGGAGTCAAATTCAAAGTCCGTGAGGGAGAGTGGAAAGCAGTCAAATCCAGAGTCCGTGAGGGAGAGTGGAAAGGAGTCAAATCCAGAGTCTGTGAGGGAGAATGGAAAGGAGTCAAATCCAGAGTCCGTGAGGGAGAGTAGAAAGGAGTCAAATCCAGAGTCCGTGAGGGAGAGTGGAAAGGAGTCAAATCCAGAGTCCGTGAGGGAGAGTGGAAAGGAGTCAAATCCAGAGTCCGTGAGGGAGAGTGGAAAGGAGTCAAATTCAAAGTCCGTGAGGGAGAGTGGAAAGGAGTCAAATCCAGAGTCCGTGAGGGAGAGTGGAAAGGAGTCAAATCCAGAGTCCGTGAGGGAGAGTGGAAAGGAGTCAAATCCAGAGTCCGTGAGGGAGAGTGGAGAGGAGTCAAATTCAAAGTCCGTGAGGGAGGGTGGAAAGGAGTCAAATCCAGAGTCCGTATGTGGGACTCGAACCAGTCTGGCGCGTTGCCTGTGGGCCCCGCCTGGTGTGGAGTTGGTGTGGATTAGTTTGTGTTCACCTTGCGTTTGAAGTGTGTGTGCTGTACTGTACTTTGTGGACACACAACATAAGAGAAATTCCACACAGTAAGAATAAGCAGGCCTACCTTTATAATTTTGTGCATCGTCATGCTAGTTAATATATTCCCTTTATAACAATAATATAGTAACGCATATCATGCTTTATATTTATTTCCATTTCTTGGATGATGAAAATTTCATCACTGAACCTGCAATATTGTTTCGCATTTGATTGTTATTGGTTGTAGTTTTCAATAAGTTTCGTATATCGGTACTATTTTCTGTGATTTCTGATTTCCATATTCTACATGCTGTCGAACAAAAATAAACCCACGTTCCATGATGTGAATGATTTTGCTTCAGCTTTTATTAAGCTTGGCACTTTATCACAGACGTCGAATTGCATATTACTTAGTACTATTTGTAGACCATATCATTCTGATATCCCGGAATTTGGGATACTAAAAGCTTATAGGAAAACTATGTAGAATATGTTTTCATATTCATGTAGTCTTTGGGTAACTAAAAGTACATCGATTTGATTTCATGAGTGTCACTCACTTTTGTGTACCCAGTGCATCAGCAGAACAAAGGACACACGGAGAACTAAGGCCGACATCTCCAGAACACAATACAATCTGCAATCTGGGTCTTTAAAAATGTCGTAGTAAATTACGTCACGAATTCTTTTCGCCCCAAAACATACGGCGTCATAATTTTGGCATGAGTTGTACAAGTCTGCTGTGTAGTGGCCTAAAGTCTGTTTCAGTTTCAAGGTGTCAAAGCGGGAAAACTGATCCACACCACACCTAGTTAAAAACCAAGTCAGCTGAAATATAAAGGATCAGATGGCTGGCCTTTTCCACACACCTCACGCGCTGGTCAGCCTGGGAGCCTACCATGGATTTCTGTAAAACGTATTAACATGAAAATATAATAAAATGATCAAACTAAATAAACAAATAGTATATGACAACAGAATGGAAGTTACGTAGACGCAGAAGGTAAAATGATTAAGTAAAATTAAAAAAATATACAAAAACATGGACCGCGTTCAGCACAAGCATGCAAACGCAGTAAGTGTTAACATTCCTTCCTGTGGTGATTTGGTTTCAGATAGATTTCACGGGTGACGATGACTGCATTCAAAACATTTGGTTCTTGCACTGGAAATCATAAAACCACGGTGGATGGATATCTGAACCTTTCAGTCTTTCTTGCGGAATTAGACAAGGTTGCCCCTTCTCCCCCTTAGCCTTTGTTTTAGCCGTAGAAGTGTTAGCCATTAGGATTAGAAATAGTACAATAGTAGGCATTAAACAACCAACTTCTGCTGAGAGAGACGCAATTTATTCAAAAATAAAGCAAATGGCTGATGATACAACATTATTCCTAAATGATAAAGAGGATATCATTAAAGCCTTGGAAATATTTAGAATGTTTGAAACATTTTCGGGACTAAAGTTGAATATACAAAAAACGAAAGCCTTAAAGATAGGTAAAAAAAATGAAGATGAAGACATTCCAATATCAGTAGTAAATAAAGTAAAAATTTTAGGAATATATTTCGATTCAAATAACATGGCAAAAAACATTGAAGAAAACTGGTTAAGTAGAATGGAACATTTGAAACACTTAATAAGAGATTGGAGTAAAAGAGATCTCAGCATACAAGGTAAAGTTATTGTAATAAAAACATTCTTAATTAGTCAATTTGTTTACGTCATGCAGTCGATTGGTCTACCACGCACAGTCTTATGTAAAATAAATACGTATCTATATAAATTTCTTTGGCAAAAAAAACATAGCAACAGAAAGGCATTTGAAAAAGTAAAAAGAAAAGTAATGGAGTCTGGATATGGAGAAGGAGGCCTTGATATGACCAATATGATTAACTTACAAGAATATTTGCAGCTACAGTGGGCAGGTAAGTTATTTGATGCCAAAGAACATCACTGCTGGAGTCTGATACCGAAATGGCATATTGGAAAACTCGCACCATACGACAATCTTTTTCAGATTAACTGTAAAACAGAAAAAATAAAGGTCTTAGATAGAATAGATAATGAATTCTGGAAAGACGTGATCAAAATTTACTTACTTTACAAGAATATCACGAAACTAGAAGAAGTTACGCAAACTACTTTCCAAAACCAGTTATTGTTTAATAATTCCTTAATAACACATAAAAGTACTCCACTCTTCTTGCAACACTGGCAAAAAAAGGGGATTATTCAAATCAAACACATGATGCATCACACAGAGAACAGACTGTTATCATTGAATGAAGTAAGCGGTATAACTGGTCAAAATAGAGCGAGTATAATGCTAGAGTACAATGTTCTAATTAATTCCATCCCTAACTCTTGGGTACAGTGGATACAGACAGGAAAACGCCAGACAGACGAACAGACAAGTGACGTAAACCGATTTAACACGAAACCAAAACAAATCAAGAAACTGTTAGCGACTAATAAGGAACCAGACACCCCATCAGCTTTTTATTTTTGGCACAGAAAATTTAATTTTGAATTAGATAGATCAGCTTGGGTAAGAGCAAAGGAAGTCTCAAAGGAAACCAGATTAAGAGTTTTACATTGGAAAATTCTTCATAATATTTACCCAACAAATATAATTCTTAATAAAATGAAAATTAAAGAAAACAACAAGTGCGCTTACTGTTGTGACAAAGTAGATTATATCGAACACTTTTTCTGTGAATGCCCAGTTGTATATAACCTTTGGAGTTTTATTGAAGAGACAATTCATTACTCAGTTAATGTCAAGTTAAAACTATCAAATATAGATATATTATTTGGAGTAAAAAATGATCCGCACATTAAAGGAAATTATCAATATATCAATCTACTTATCTTAATTGGCAAAATGTCTATAAGTATTTTCAAAAAAACAAATTCAGCTTTACCCTTAGAATATATTTTCGAGAAGGAATTGAAATTAAGAAATATATCGAGCTGAAGTAATACTGATGATGGTGAAATGTAATACAAATCAAAAATACAAAGAACGTAAATAACGCTTTACAGCAATACACATGAACATGTATTTACATATTTGCCAAGGAAACTTTACCCCCCAACCTAGAGCGTGTAGGCACACGCACACGCGCGCACACACGCTCGCACACGCGCGCGCGCACGCACATGTATGTGTGTGTGTATATATATGTATATATATATATATATGTATGTGTGTGTATATATATGTGTATGTGTGTGTGTGTGTGTATATATGTGTGTGTGTGTGTGTGTATGTATGTGTGTGTGTGTATATGTATATGTATATGTATGTGTGTGTGTGTGTGTGTGTGTGTGTGTGTGTGTGTGCGTATATAAACTTGTGTCTATGTGTGTGTATATATATGTGCATGCAGGCTGATTCACACGCACACACTGTGTGAAGAGTTCATTAATATCACATACGTTTCGTTATCTTTTATATATGTCAGGTAATGCAATACGTCAACATTGGTATCGGTTTCACCGTCTGGAAGTCTGAGTGAGATGTTGCTTGTTGGCAATGAGAATGTCTCGAACTCATATTTTATCATTATTTTCATGTGGACAGCAACAAGCTGAGGGGAAGCTGTGGAAAGTGCATCCCGCAGAAGGGCCATCATATACAGTGGCTGATTCTCTCCAGTCTGCAACATTTCTGCGTTGTTTATCTGATTTGATTCTTGTTTTTCTTTTTTTTTCTCATTGAATTCAGAACATATTTCTTGTAATGATAATGTCTCATAACAATAATTAAGTGTTACTGACACTACTGAAATGAAGGATTCATGGAAAAAAAAAAGTTATAAAAGGGAAAGAAAAAAAGAAAGAAAGAGAGCTAAGCCTCAGAAGTTGACTGAATCCATGTTAGTAAATGTTAAAATATTTAAAAAAAAAAAAAAAAAAAAAGGGGGGGGGGGGGGAAAAGAAAAAAAAAGATCACACACGCACGCACGCACGCACACACGCACTCACACACACTGAACGCATACACCTCTCACATATTCACTTTTGTATCCTTTATTTGTATCATTTTTGTTAAATATTTGTGTTTATCTCACGGACTGGCCGAATGAATATGATAAATAATGTCGACAATGCGCATTGTGTACTGTCAAGTATGTTATATACCCTTTCATATGGTATACGACGAGTTGTCCTGGGGACGATGTGGCGATCGTCCTTGACCGGCAGAGGAAAAAAAAAAAAAAATCACCGTGTGTCGTTTCAGGGGGTGAGGGGGCGTGGGGGGGGGGGGGGGGGGGGCGGTGGGTGTTACCTGCCTCCTGTCCGGGCGTCGACTTTTTTTTTTTTTTTTTTTTTTTAATTTAAAATTTATGTAATGTTGATCCTATTGTATGTCCTTTGACGCATATGTATTATACTATTTAAGATGATTTTCTTTGATTATCCCACACACAGGTTCAACAAAAGCTTTGAAACAGTTTTATGTTTATAAATAGCCGGCCTGCAGTTTGTTTCGTAGTTCGGAATTGGATGTCACTGTAATGCTATTATTATTATTATTATTATTATCATCATTATCATTATTACTATTATCATCATCATCAGTAGTGGTAGTAGTAGTGAACGGTATTTGCACTTTAGTTTTTTTGTTTTCAATTTCTTGTTTTTTCTCTATAGAATTTAATTTCTGTTGATTCTTGATGTTGTATTTTCCTTGAGTCTTGGTTGACATTCGATGTGTAGGATTGGGACGTTTTTTTGTTTGTTTTTGTTTCTGTGTGTAATAGAGAGAGAGAGGGGAGAGGGGAGGGGGTGAGAGAGAGAGATGTTGTTTGGTTTTTTTTTTGTTTTGTTTTTTGTTGTTGTTTTTTTTTTCTTTTTATTTTTTTTAATTTTTTTTAAGAGAGATGGATGACAAATTTAACGTCCATATTTTTTTTTTCCAGTAATGTGACTCAACATCAGTTAAGCAAGTGCAAAATCTGGATGCGGCTGTCAGTTTTTTTCCTGACATCAGTCTCCAACAATGAAACTCAATAACAAATGATAAAATGATGTTAACTTATTTTTCCACATGCCTTGATTCAGTAAATGAAAAGTTGTATGCTTTTTCTTGTATGAGTGATACATTCCATAATTGCTATTGATTACAATGATATAGTTATGGAATGCTGGGTATTGGTCTTGGTTATGACTTCCACCTGTTATTGTTAATGTTGACTGTATTCAGATTTATTTATTTATTTTATTATTTTTTTTTTTATTTTTTTTTTTTCATCTATTCTGAATTGTCATATTAAATCTATATACAAAATAAAACGGTGGTCGACCCAAGAAAGTCCGGGAAAACACGAAAAAAAAAAAAGAAAAAAGAAAAAAAAAAAGAAAAAAAAAGGAAATCATAAAATGTGTTGAAGTTTACAGTTAAGGCCTGTATATCATAAATGTGTTTAAGGTTACAGCTAATGGTCTGAAAGAAGTCCCAAATTGTCATTTGTTTAAGGTCTGTGTTAGTATGTGAACGCAATAGTCAGAAAGGGAGACACACTGATAATCCTTGCTTCGTCTACAACCTTATCGTTCACTCATTTGCACGAGCGGGATTTTACATGTATGACTTTTTTTACCCCCACCATGTACGTAGCGGTACTATGCTTTTCATGATTAAATCACAACTGTAGGTTCGGAGACGGACACAGGAAACCTTCCACAGGTTTTTCTGTTTGTCTGTGTAATGTTATCAGTTTTTAGTTTGAAAGGAATCTTCATAAAAAGAGAAAGTGAGAAAAGAAAAAGAAAAAAGATGCTTGATAATTTACAAGGAGAGGGAGAAAATCTCTTTTCAGAATATGTGTTGATAGTGCTAGCCAGCTATAGACTCAATCTCCATATTTTCCACTTCCTCAAATCAAGGCTGGAAAGTTAAAAGGAGTTGTGTATTACAATAGTTACCAACATGAACGCGTCAGTAAATGTCCCAACCTACTTCATGCCATACAGGCATCGGCATCAACCTCTAAAACCAGACACAGAGAAAATATTACGTACCACATAGGCCAGTTTATGGATCAATAGGAATGCTTTCCATCCCCGGCACGCCCTGGCAGACTGAGCAGATCTGCCCAGCAGACAGAAGACGTGCCTCACACAAAAAGACCCTCCGCTCTGGCACTACTGTCTGTGACGTGAGGTAAAGGAGCATCAGGAAATCAGAAGCAACAAGGCAGTGTCTGCTACAGGGTTCAGCTAGAAGGAGGGAGGCAGCGGAGACAACATGATATACAGTGAGCAGGAGACAACACGAGGCATGACAGCACTTTGTTCTCATCAAGCGGTGGGGAGGTTAATGATGCTGCTATTGATAGCAACAATAATGATGATAGTAATAATAAGAATAATA
This sequence comes from Babylonia areolata, assembly GCF_041734735.1. Lineage (NCBI taxonomy): Eukaryota > Metazoa > Mollusca > Gastropoda > Neogastropoda > Buccinidae > Babylonia > Babylonia areolata. Next base: position 2,911,231 of record NC_134878.1, on the reverse strand, counting down.
ACAAGAAAAAGAATGGATACTTATATAGCACACTATCCAGATACCTGCTGTGACGAACAAACCACACACACACACACACAGTATATTGCCAGTTCTGGTTGAAAATAGCTTATTGGACAGATGTCACTGCGGGAAAAGTCAGCATTTATCTGTCATGGATTCAGTATGCTGTGCGTTGAATGGACAAACCTGAGGCTTGCAGATGGATGTCATCCACTTAACTGTGTGTGTGTGTGTGTGTGTGTGTGTGTGTGTGTGTGTGTTGCCCAAATATTTTTTTTAATGTCCAACATTACATCCGCTCGTATGTGTTGGATCTAGCAGACTCTCGGATTTATATTATGAAACGGAGCGTCAGGTAGGACCCTTCAACATGGTATCAAGTATAGAAAGGCCTCCAGAGCAATTAAAATTGAGATTGACATGAGAGCAGCGCATAGAGATTACTTTCAGCATTGGCAAATTAATTATTTCAGGAAATTTGCTATTCGATTGATCCTGTATTCTTTAGTTTTCCTTTTATTGACTCACTTGTGTAAACAAAGTGAGTCTATGTTTTAACCCGGTGTTCGGTTGTCTGTTTGTGTGTGTGTGTGTGTGTGTGTGTGTGTGTGTGTGTGTGTCTGTGTGTCCGTGGTAAACTTTAACATTGACATTTTCTCTGCAAATACTTTGTCAGCTGACACTAAATTAGGCATAAAAATAGGAAAAATTCAGTTCTTTCCAGTCATCTTGTTTAAAACAATATTGCACCTCTGGGATGGGCACCAAAAAAAAAAAAAAAAAAAAATCAAAAATGAAGCCTCATTATATGCAAACTTTATTTACTGTTATATTTATATTTTTTGTATTCTCTAAACTTGGCACTTTGATCTGATATTCTGACCCAACAACAAGAGCAGTCATTATTATCATTTTTTTGTTCAAACAGGAACTTCTTTTGCTAAGCATGGAAGTTTTATTTATTTTGGAAACGTTTTGGTACAGAAGTAAAAAAGGGAAATTACTCTGTAATTAATGCTAGGGGACTTAATTTGCTTTAAACTGATCTTTCTCATCTTAAACATTACATTTTGAAATTATACTCAATACATAAAATGCTTGGATTTTTTTTTTAAAGTGTATCACAAGTGAGTCTTGAAGGCCTTGCCTCTCTTGTATTCTTTGTTTGGGGTGTTTTTTTTGTTAATGTTAACCGTCGTGTTTAATCAAATATCCTGCTAGGATCAAGTGTTTCTCAGTTTGGATATTATTACACACGTGGAATAAGAAATCGAGAACCCGAAGTGCATTGAACACTTCCTCCATAACTTGGTATCGGCTCCATCTTGAAGTGACTGGTGTGTACACACATTGCCAAGCAGATGTACACAACATAAGACGTGAATGAGTTCCCGTTCCTTTTGAAGTCCAGCCTCCTTCATCTGGTCCAGTAAAACTGGAGAGGTCCACAACATGTTCCAGCGCAGACCCTTCAGGAGCACAGACCGTTCTCAGTATCAGACAGCTGGACGGATCGTGTTTCTGAACAAAGCACGGGGCCAACAGTGCAGGGGAGGACACAGCGACTGAGTGGAAAGCGGCGTGGAGGGGGGCGGGGGGGGGGGGGGGGGTCCGGGGGGGGGGGGTGGTGAAGTGCAGGGGGTGGGGTGGGGGCCATGGCGTTTTTCAGGATCCATATCCACGGAGTAAGGCATGGCAATACTTGTTTAACTTGACTGATAACGTTCTTGACCTTAGTGCTGACTATGATAAAGAAACTGCAACAGAAGCAATATTGATTCGGTCAGTCGGTCATGTTTTGAAAACTGACAAGACTAACTTTTCCTGGAGCATTGAACCAGTTTCATTTTGTCCTCAGCCCTGTGAACATCTTGTCGTCTGCTACACATCCCCGGCATCTTGCAGTCTGCTACACATTCCTGGCATCTTGCAGTCTGCTACACATTCCCGGCATCTTGCAGTCTGCTACACATTCCCGGCATCTTGCAGTCTGCTACACATTCCCGGCATCTTGCAGTCTGCTACACATCGCCGGCAAAGTCAAACAAAACCTGTCCAACGAGGACCAAAACCCTGTTTACCTGTGATGGACAACACGGGTAGTATCTCGATTTAACGCCGAGGGAAGGGCGGGGAATACTCACAGAGCTATCGGAGGCCAGTGCCAATGACGTAGATACAGGGAGGCATGACTGGGAGGGAGGGTGGAGGTACTCCCAGAAAAAAAGATGGCACAGGAAGCATGAACTCGGCAGAGCCTCGTTCTCCTAAAGCAGTGACGGAACGTGTTGCCTCCCTGCACTAACGTCTGGCCCATTGCGTCCCGCTATTTGCATCTGAATTGCCGAATGGTTCCAGACTTCTTGGAGGTAGGTCTGGCTTGTGACAGGAGACAAACGATTATTACCTCTCTCGATTCATGTTCCAGGGTGTGCATACACCGTGTCCTTGTCAATTGCTGTGTGTGTGTGTGTGTGTGTGTGTGTGTGTGTGTGTGTGTGTGTGTGTGTGTGTGTGTTTGTGTGTGTAGGTAAGAGAAAGAGTGTGTGTGTGTGTGAGAGAGAGAGAGAGAGAGAGAGAGAGAGAGAGAGAGTGTGTGTGTGTGAGAGAGAGAGAGAGAATGTGTGTGTGTGTGTGTGTGTGTGTGTGTGTGTGTGTTGAACAGAAGTGGAGGGGTGGTGGTGGTGGTGTTGGACAGGAATGGGGTCATGACCACCAGCAGAGGAACAATCGTCTTGTGTTTGCGTAAGGTTTAGTCTCCGTTCAGATTCCTTTGTTATCATCATACCTCTGCCAACCAGTCCATCCATCAACCTGTCTGTTATCATCATACCTCTGCCAACCAGTCCACCCATCAGCCTGTCTGTTATCATCATTCCTCTGCCAACCAGTCCACCCATCAACCCGCCTGTTATCATCATACCTCTGCCAACCAGTCCATCCATCAGCCTGCCTGTTATCATCATACCTCTGCTAACCAGTCCACCCATCAACCCGCCTGTTATCATCATACCTCTGCCAACCAGTCCATCCATCAATCCGCCTGTTATCATCATACCTCTGCCAACCAGTCCATCCATCAATCCGCCTGTTATCATCATACCTCTGCTAACCAGTCCACCCATCAACCCGCCTGTTATCATCATACCTCTGCCAACCAGTCCATCCATCAATCCGCCTGTTATCATCATACCTCTGCCAACCAGTCCATCCATCAATCCGCCTGTTATCATCATACCTCTGCCAACCAGTCCACCCATCAGCCTGCCTGTTATCATCATACCTCTGCCAACCAGTCCATCCATCAACCCGCCTGTTATCATCATACCTCTGCCAACCAGTCCATCCATCAACCCGCCTGTTATCATCATACCTCTGCCAACCAGTCCATCCATCAGCATGCCTGAACAAAGAGTTGGCTGCCTTTTCTGTGGTGGAGCACCCAACTTTGTTTGGAGCTGTAACAACACAATCACTTCTTTTACAGTTCTTTGGAGCTGTAATAACACAGTCACTTCTTTCACCCTTGTATGAAGCTGTAATAACACAATCACTTCTTTCACTCTTGTATAGAGCTGTAATAACACAATCACTTCTTTCACTCTTGTATAGAGCTGTAATAACACAATCACTTCTTTCACTCTTGTATAGAGCTGTAATAACACAATCACTTCTTTCACTCTTGTATAGAGCTGTAATAACACAATCACTTCTTTCACTCTTGTATAGAGCTGTAATAACACAGTCACTTCTTTCACACTTGTATAGAGCTGTAATAACACAGTCACTTCTTTCACTCTTGTATAGAGCTGTAATAACATAATCACTTCTTTCACCCTTGTATGGAGCTGTAATAACACAGTCACTTCTTTCACACTTGTATGGAGCTGTAATAACACAGTCACTTCTTTCACCCTTGTATGGAGCTGTAATAACACAATCATTTCTTTCACCCTTGTATGGAGCTGTAATAACGCTGTCACTTCTTTCACCCTTGTATGGAGCTGTCATGACACAGTCACTTCTTTCACCCTTGTATGGAGCTGTAATAAGACAGTCACTTCTTTCACCCTTGTATGGAGCTGTAATGACACAGTCACTTCTTTCACCCTTGTATGGAGCTGTAATAACACAGTCACTTCTTTCACCCTTGTATGGAGCTGTAATGACACAGTCACTTCTTTCACCCTTGTATGGAGCTGTAATAACACAGTCACTTCTTTCACCCTTGTATGGAGCTGTAACAACACAGTCACTTCTTTCACCCTTGTATGGAGCTGTAATAACGCTGTCACGTCTTTCACCCTTGTATGGAGCTGTAATGACACAGTCACTTCTTTCACCCTTGTATGGAGCTGTAATGACACAGTCACTTCTTTCACCCTTGCATGGAGCTGTAATAACATAATCACTTCTTTCACCCTTGTATGGAGCTGTAATAACACAATCATTTCTTTCACCCTTGTTTGGAGCTGTAATGACATAATCACTTCTTTCCTCCAGAAATACCTGAAGCCAAATATTTAGATGGAAAAATAACGCATTATACTTGATGGGTCGTCGCCTTTCTCTTTCATCAGCGTTCATGTGTGTGTGTGTGTGTGTGTGTGTTGTTTGCATTGTGTCATACTTCATACTATACTGTATGTTATTGCATTGTACAAACTGTGTTGTTTGTGTCTCTCTATTGTGATCTCAAGGCCTGACTAAGCGCGTTGGGTTACGCTGCTGGTCAGGCATCTGCTTGGCAAATGTGGTGTAGCGTATATGGATTTGTCCGAACGCAGTGACGCCTCCTTGAGCTACTGAAACTATTGTGATACAGACTTCTGTTTCAAACATGCTGTGCAGTGCATGAGGTGAGCAGTGGAGCCCACCTTCTCTGCTACAGCTAAACTGGACATTGACGAGAAAAAAAAAAACACACAAAAAACACAACAGAGGCAAAGCCTTCAAGACTCACTTGTGATACACTTTAAAAAAAAAATCCAAGCTTTTTATGTATTGAATATAATGCATTTACTGTTATATTTATATTTTTTGTATTCTCTAAACTTGGCACTTGGATCTGATATTCGACCCAACAAAAGATCTGTCATTATTATCATTTTTTGTTCAAACAGGAACTTCTTTTGCTAAGCATGGAAGTTTTGTTTATTGCAAACGTTTTGGTGCAGACAGTAAAACAAGGGAAATTACTTTGCTGGGGGAACTTAGTTTGCTTTAAACTGATCTTTCTCATCTTAAACATTACATTTTGAAATTATACTCAATACATAAAAAGCTTGGATTTAAAAAAAAAGTGCATCACAAGTGAGTCTTGAAGGCCTTGCCTCTCTTGTTTCAAAATGTAATGTTTAAGATGAGAAAGATCAGTTTAAAGCAAATTAACTCCCCTAGCATTACTGAGTAATTTCCCTTTTTTACTATCTGCACCAAAACGTTTGCAAAATAAATAAAACTTCCATGCTTAGCAAAAGAAGTTCCTGTTTGAACAAAAAATGATAATAATGACTGCTCTAGCTGTTGGGTCAGAATATCAGATCAAAGTGCCAAGTTTAGAGAATACAAAAAATATAAATATAACAGTAAATGCAGTTTGCATATAATTAGACTTCATTCTTTCTTTATTTTTTTTTTTTGTGCCCATCCCAGAGGCGCAATATTGTTTTAAACAAGATGACTGGAAAGAACTGAATTTTTCCTATTTTTATGCCAAATTTGGTGTCAACTGACAAAGTAGTTGCAGAGAAAATGTCAATGTTAAAGTTTACCACGGACACACAGACACACACACACACACACACACACACACACACACAACCGAACACTGGGTTAAAACATAGACTCACTTTGTTTACACAAGTGAGTCAAAAAGGCAGTGCAAATCCTGGTTGAAAAGCTTCGAAAATGTCTTTTGTTGTTCGAATTTACATTACATTTGGCTTGTCTGAATGTTATTAAAAAACTGGAAGACTCGTTGCTGAGATGGTCAGACCATCAGACTCATAGAATTTCGTAATTATTGTTTTAGGGACCAGTCTAACGGAAACATCGTTAGTGGCTGATAACGAAACAGATGTTGTTGATGTATTTACCATGATAAGCCGATCAGTAGTGACCATGCAGAGACGTTCTTATCAAACGCCGCTCGCTGGACATCGACAGTGAAATTAATAAGCAGCACATTTTTACAGACCAGAAATAATTCATTCTCCGAAACTTTTCAACAAAAGAGGTGTTTTTTCCCCCGGCACATAGAATGCCGCCATTTTCAGTAAACAAATAAATCATAGGGACATAGTGTTTTTTTTGTTTTTTTCTTTCTGTTTTTTTTTTCCAATGGAATGTTTTCAATGCGAAAACAGAAGCAGACGATCGAGAGTCACAATACATGATGGCAGGCAGCGCTCTGGGCTTTACATGGAACAAAGTTTTAGAGAAAGAAAGCACATAAAATATGAGTCATCGGGAAGCAAGGCAGGGGCTCATCTCCTAAACGAGCAAGGACATTACAGAGAATTATGGCCTCACCGTCTTCCGCTACATTTCCTGCCTTGCCCGATGCTCCAACTGTCTGTATCCGGGTCATCAAACCGCCATGACTAACACACGCCGCACATGACGCAACAGGCGTGGCCATTCGTTCAATGTATAATTTGTCACGTTCTTTTCAAAACGGAAGTCTCCCTGGTTTGGACAGTCCGTTTACTGTCTGTCTGTCTGTCTGTCAGAACGAATCTTGGGGTGTCAGGTTACACTGAGCGGCCAGCTCAGTCCGCCGCTTTGTGGACACTGAAATCGCTGAATGGTTCCAAGTGCTCTGCTGGAACAGCTGGTCAGTGGCTGGGAATTAATGAGTCTTCTGCAGTGCTGGAGTCTTCAGAATTGTTTATTCCTAATGGTGTGTGTGTGTGTGTGTGTGTGTGTGTGTGTGTGTGTGTGTGCTGCATACTTTATTTCCCTCGTGGGCCAAGAGAAGAGATGAGAAAGATGTACATGAACGAACCGGATGTATGGACAGCTTCCTTCCGCCAACATCATCCCTTCATCATCTTCCATCCTCAGCCTGTCGCTAAATTAGCGCTTATCTGACGTTCCTTCGCTTTTTCGTGATTTTTGTTTTTTTATGAGAGACTGGCAGAGGGGGGGGGGGGTAGTCAGTGTCTGCAATCTGCCTGTCGGGAGTGCTGTCCCTTGCTGTGGTGGGGTGTGTCTGCCTAGCTGCCAGGGCAGGAGGCTTGTCGCACTGATGGGCTGCCAGGCTGTATACTAAACCCTGTCTTAGTAGTCACCCCGTTATACAGACCCTTATCGACATCTCCGTCACAGTCTGCTCTGTCTGTGTATGTCTCGATCTCGGTCTTTCTGTCTATTTGTCTGTCTGTGCTGCCTTTCTGTCTGTCTCTTGTCTCTGTATTAGCCTGTTTCTGTCTTTGTCGTAATCTCTGTTTGTCTGTCTCTCCCTCTCTTTCTCGTCCTCCTCTCACCGTTCCTCCCTTGTTTCCTGAGATCGTAACGTTCAAGGCGCATGGAGGGATTGGGGGGGACTCCGAGCCATGTGTGACTCCAGCCAACCTGTGGTGTACAGTGCCGCTTTCCCGAACAACTGCCTGTCTCTGTGCATTCCCTCTTTGTTTTCACCAAGTCATGTTCAAATTATGACATTTTAGTTAATTAAAGTGCTGACCCTCCGTTAATCTGGCAACTAAAAAAAAAAAAAGAGATATACTCCTTAGTCCTTTTTTTTTTTTTTAATTGCAGTGGAAGTCGCCTTTCTTCACTTTGCCGCTTTGACAGAAACTGGCAAAATCAGAGAATGACTTAAAACAACAACAACAACAACTGGCAAAATCAGAGAATGACTTAAACTGAACAACAACAACAACAAGAACAACAACTGGCAAAATCAGCGACAACAGCAACACAAATCGGTTTAGGACCAGTCAAGTGTCGTTTAAAACTGGTCACTCCTGTTAAAAACAACAACAACAACAACAAAAAACATTGAGAATATGAAGACATAGCCAGACCGACATACATACATAACATACACTGAGGTCTGTGAGAATGTGAACACATGGCCAGCCAACATACATAAATAATACACACTGAGGTCAACATCTGGTTTCGTAAAACAGGCAGTCTGCACCACATGTCGTAAAACAGGCAGTCTGCACCACATGTCGTAAAACAGGCAGTCTGCACCACATGCCGTAAAACAGGCAGTCTGCACCACATGCCGTAAAACAGCCAGTCTGCACCACATGTCGTAAAACAGGCAGTCTGCACCACATGCCGTAAAACAGCCAGTCTGCACCACATGTCGTAAAACAGGCAGTCTGCACCACATGCCAGCCAACGTCTGCGTTCGTGGCTGCGACTACCACGTTCAATCGAAAACACGATTGGGCTTTTACGTGTATGGCCGTTTTTACCCCGCCATGTAGGCAGCCACACTCCGTTTTGGGGGGTTATGCCAACAGACAAAGCAGAACTCTCCAGTGGACACAAACCACTCGCAGTAAAGTAGATACATTAGACAGTGTCGTGAAAAGAGTATGATTAGTGAGGTGATCTGTATCTTCAGGGAGCTACAGCACAGTGAAGAGAAAGGGCAGGACAGAGAGGGGGTCGCCACAGGAGGAATCACATTCCACCGAAAAAGTCAGATGCCACTTACTGACCTCACAGCAGTAGCTTCTTGAACATACCATTCACATTTGATGTTGTATTTGTCTTTGTTTTGTACGTATTTCTCATTTCTGTTTTGATTTACTTACTTTCTAGCTGTCTTTAGATGTGAGCGGACTTTGTTAGCACATACTTTCTTGTATTGCTTCGATTCTCGCACTTTGAAAGAAAACCGCGTTGGGGGCAACCCCACACTGTCTCGCAGTGTGTGAATAAGCGTGTGAAGTCCCCTTTATGTTCATTATTGGCATAGAGATCAGTTCTTGTCTTTTCCCAACACAAACCCTAAAGAGAGACAGACAGACAGACAGACAGAGAGAGAGAGAGAGAGAGAGAGAGAGAGAGAGAGAGAGAGAGAGAGAGAGATTTGTCAACGCATCATAAGATCACTGATTCTACACAGCATCTGCTGGTATTCAGTTCAGGGGGTACTGTTCAAAGACATGTTGTGTTCTCTCTTTTTATATTGGAATAACGTTTTGTGTATATGTTTTAACAACTTTGATTGCTTTGAGTCTTACGTTTCAAAATACACAGCAACACAAGCTCTGGTGATTCAGAGAAGGTAGCTTTCTAAACATGATGATCCGAGTTTTCACTGTGGTTTCCATCAACATTCAGATTGCCGCCTACAGTGGCGCACCACGAGACTGACTCCTGCTGGTTTCTCACTGGAAGTGTGGGCAGTCTGTTTTCCGTTTCCCTTTCAATGCTGATCAAATTAAATCTTATCTGCAATTCACAAGGAGCTGCCGGGTTCCCAGCTGGCTGGCAATGGTTGGTTTTTGTGTGGTGGTATTCAGCAAACACCCACTCTTCTGGCGCTTGTGTGCAAGAATGCTTGTGTTCTCAGTTACACGCTGGGCATTCTAGGAAAGAAGCAGATTGAGAGAGAGAGAGAGAGAGAGAGAGAGAGAGAGAGAGAGAGAGAATATGGGTGATAAAGAAGAAAGAAGAGGGCGGAAGAGAGAAAGAAAGAGAGAAGGGTGGGGTGGTGGCTGGTGTGGGATGGGTGTAGAAAGAATCAGTACTGACGGTGAGAGAGGCTCGTGACAACAATCAGGTCCATCAGAGGGTAAGCTCATAGGGTAAGGTCAGAGGGTAAGGTCAGAGAGGGGTACAGAGACAGAAAGGGAAGAGAGAAGTGTAGAGAGACATTGACAGGACACACACACACACACACACACACACACACACACACACACACACACACACACACACACACACACACACACACACACACACACACACCCCGAGGGAGAGAGAGAACGAGAGAGAAAGAGGGTTAATAGCTTTTTAATAATCCAATCAGCATTTTAAAAATAGACACAAAACACAGAGGAGTGGAGAGAAGAGGTGGCAGGGGCATCCAGTGAGACCTGTGGATAATGGTCAGCCTGTGGACAATGGTCGTCTGTGGACAATGGTCAGCCTGTGGACAATGGTCAGCCTGTGGACAATGGTCAGCCTGTGGACAATGGCCAGCCTGTGGACAATGGTCAGCCTGTGGACAATGGTCAGCCTGTGGACAATGGTCAGCCTGTGGACAATGGCCAGCCTGTGGACAATGGCCAGCCTGTGGACAATGGTCGTCTGTGGACAATGGTCGTCTGTGGACAATGGTCAGCCTGTGGACAATGGTCAGCCTGTGGACAATGGTCAGCCTGTGGACAATGGTCGTCTGTGGACAATGGCCAGCCTGTGGACAATGGTCGTCTGTGGACAATGGTTGTGAAGCAGGGAGCCAGCCACAGCCTGGGCGTTCTCTTCGTATGTCAGCATACACTGACTGTCCAGGTCACTGGAGCCCTCTGACGGCATCTGAACTGCGAAATGCAATCAGTGCATTGCGCCAATGCCGGATGCTGGCAGGGAATTATCAGCCTGTTATAACAATATGTTGTTGCTTTGAGAACGTTCCTAAACACACATGTCTGTGTAGCCATCGATGTATGTCTGTGTACGTGAGAGACACAGAGTGGGTGTGAAGGAGACGGAAAAGGTCGGGGAAAGGGTGAGGGTCAGCAGAGTCCACATGTCGCCCATCAGTCAGTGAAATGTGTAGAAGACACCTGCCTGTCCTGCGCTTTCTGGTCGTCATCACCAATCTGTCTGATCTTTTGAAAATTATCATTAATGATATTTTTATCTGGCTTTTTATAGGATAATCCGGCCATTTCCTCAGGCCCTGCACCATGGTGCTGAAGAGCGAAGGCTCCCGACTGCTGCTTTCTGGTTCCTTTGACTGGTCAGGTGACGTGTGTGCTTGTTCATCCGTACTTTGGTGCAGTTGGCTGTTTGGTGTTGACACTGCTGGCTGTTTTATCCTATCTGTAACTTGTTTTTTTCACGTACTATTGATATAGTGTTCTATGTCTTTGCATCTCTGACTCTTGTCTGTCTGTCTCTATCTGTCTCTGTCTCTCTGTTTCTCTGTCTCTCTCTCTCTCTCTCTCTCTCTCTCTCTCTATATATATATATATATATATATATATATTTACAATGTCGCATCTAACCTAAAAGCTGTATCCCCCCAACCCCAGACCGCCGCCACAAAAAAAAAAAAAAAAAAAAAAAAAGGGGAAAAAAGAAATCACCCACAACTATTCCCTTCCAGCCAACACTCCCGACACCACGACAACAAGTAAAGAAGTTTTACAACCATGTACACATGTTCTGTTATTGTTTGGATGCTTTCCGGTAAGGACCACAGTTCAATCACACACACTTACACTATAGACGCTGCATACTGTCCTGCACATCTTTACTTCATGTATATACAACACTGGCATATGTCCGGAGCTACACATTATCAAGAGGTGTGTTGTATAGGCATGTTTGTTTGTTTTTCTGAACTATAGTTTGTACCGTTTAACTCGTCTCATCACTTAGTTCTTTCCGTTAAAACACTCACAGGTTTGATAACTGTTGTGTGCATTTCATAAGACGCTTAAAGTTGTTTTAGTTTTTAACGGAAAAACAGGCATTGGAAAACAGACTTAGCATATGCAAATTCCCAGTAATGTATTCCTCACAAAGAAAGGCACACCTTTTGGGGGAAAATTTCATGTGCGGTGTTACGAGTCGCAAACTCCCGTTCTCCCCGTGCACAGTTCGCTGTTTCACGTGCACATACAGTGAACTCTGGCGAGAACGCTCAACATTCAGTCTGTGTATCGCGCTTGGCACGGAATGACAGTGTGAAAGTTGGCATCTTTTTCCAGTCGCTTGTGACATGTCATAGGCCTTTCGAAACAAGACAATTCATGACGGCGAACAAGACCTTACTGGGCCAGCGAACAAGTGGCCTCATTTGAATCGAGGATTATTTTGGACAAAATATTTTAACCATTTTCAGAGCCGTCGTCTCTGCTTTCATTTACGTGAATGACTGTAGCCTGGAATATTTCCCAGAGTGGGCCGACTTGATGAATCTTGCAGAGACACATCAGCCAGAAAAGAAGTTTGTGCCTATTACCAACATTCCAAGAAGGTGAATACGGACGCACTTTACGCCTGGAATGCGACACCAGGATGACATCACTGGGTGGACGGGTCAAGGCGTAGCGGCCACAAAAGTGCCCGAAATGAGGTAAGTACTTTCAGTAGGACTGGTAAATGTCCGGTTCACTCAGTCCAAAAACTGTCAATGAAATAGTCCGAAATGGAAAATAGCACCGTTAGTGTTTTTTCCGTGGTGTTTATCAAACAGCACCTCTGCATTATACAAATGTAATTAGAATGGTGCTGATCAAATAGTACCACCCAATTTTAAGTTTGTCTTCTCCATCCATTCCATGCCCCTCACATCTGGTGGAACGTCCCCAAAAGGGAACTTATTTCTGGGCGAGCCAAGTTTCTTTAAACCGGCGTGGTGTATATATATATATATATATATATATATATATATATATATATATGTGTGTGTGTGTGTGTGTGTGTGTGTGTGTGTGTGTGTGTGTGTGTGTGTTGTTGTTGTTGGAGTCTCCGGTCGGACCGACGGATGAGTAGGCAGGCAGGCTTATCTGTCGGTGTGTGTCCTCATATGGGAGAAGAGGCCGATTCTGGATGCGCAGCACTTCCCACAGGTGATGCAAGGGAAAACGTCTCCAGAAGTTGAGCCATGCTGCCTTCGCTCACGCTTCTCCTTAATGGCCAGCGTTCTCTTGTTTTCAAACGTCTTAATGCCCCTAGAGCACAGCGTCCTCCAGTGAGAGCGGTCAAGGGCATCAGTTTCCCAGGAAGCGATGTCTGTCACAGGCTTTGAGGTTTGTCTTCAAGGTGTCGTTGAAGCGATTGCAGGGTCTTTCAAGTTCACGGTGGCCTTCCTTCAGCTGGCCATACAAAAGCATCTTCGGGATCCTGCTGTCTGTCATGCGGACAACGTGTCCTGTCCAGCGCAGCTGGCACTGTGATCGGCAGGCTTTCGATGCTGGGCAGGCCGCTCCTCTCTAGGACCTGGACCTGACCAGCACAGGTGACTTTTTTTTTCTTTTTTTTTTTTTAGTGAGGAGGAGTTGTGCAGTCCCTTCCCGACTCTCTCGCCTACCGACGCTCACAGTCCCACAGGTGCAGATACTGCCACATGTAGGACGGCCTCGGCAGGTGCAGGCTTTTTCTTCGGATATATATATATATATATACTCCCGAAATATCACCACCACTTCAGTTATTGACATGTACACGGTATTATGACGCGGTGGTGCTAAATGGGGAGTATATATTTTATTGTGAGAATGTATATATCTGTATCTATCTATACTCCCGAAATACACCACTTCCTTCTTGTCAGATGCACGGTATTATAAAGTGGTGGTGTTGAATCGGGAGTATATAATTACCTTATTGTGACAATGTACAGCAGTGAATGCCCGAAGTCAGAATACCGAGCACGGTGCTCGGTCCATTACTCTTCCTCTGCCACATCAATGACCTGCCGGAATCAGATCAACAGTACGCCTCTTCGCTGATGACTGCTTGCTGTACCGGGAAATTCACAGCTTCCAGGACCATCTGACACTGCAGGTAGGTCTTAGACACCAAGAAGAATGGGCAAAGAAGTGGGGCATGCGTTTCAACGCCCAGAAGTGCCATCTGCTCTCCATCAAAAACACTTCGTCCTATCTCTATAGCCTGGGAGGAGTAATACTGAAACAAGTACAAGAGACACCCTATCTTGGAGTACAAATCGCGAGCGACTTGAAATGGTCCCCACATATCTCCAACATCAGCCGCAAAGCTGGATCGACCCTAGGATTCCTGCGCCGGAACCTCCGGAACTGTCCCAAAGACTGCAGGCACCTGGCATATACGGCACTGGTCAGATCCAAGCTGGAATACAGCGCGACAGTGTGGGACCCGCACCAGAGACAGGACATCGAAAAGCTGGAGAGAGTGCAACGCCAAGCAGCACGCTTTATTACCGGAGACTACAAGTCCAGGAATCCCGGATGCGTAAGTGGCATGCTGAAGGAACTAAACCTGCCGCCCCTGGAGGAAAGACGCAGGCACGAACGCCTCAGCTTCTTCTATAAGATTGCTGAGGGTGTCCTCCCAGCTATCCCAGCAGATAAACTCCTAACTCCGGCCCCCACAAATCGCCGCAGAATTAAACCCACCAGTTCTGAGGGATTCAAAACAACAAATGCAGTTGAAAGACAGGCCATCAATCACTCCCGTGGATTCCGGGTCCCCGACGCGAGAACAGAGCAATATCGCAGCTCTTTCTTCGTCAGGACTGCCATGGAGTGGAACCAACTGAGTGAGGCCACTGTCACTGCAGGCTCCGTCAGCGCATTTTCATCAGCACTGACCAGATCACCATCTGAGCCTGTGACCAGCAACCACTAAAAAAAACAACAAAAAAACAAAAACAAAATAAAAAATAAAAATAAAGGTCTTGCTTCTGGAAGTGGGGCCTGGACCCTTCCGGCCGAATCGGGGGGTGTTTGATGGTCTTAACCCAGGGTAGACAGTTTTCCTTAAGTCTTCTTAGACTATTTTTTCTACTAGGTACATGCGTCCTCCTAGTTCCGTCGCGTCTATATCGCCAGAAGTGGCGTCTGCGACGTGCACCACCAGATCCACATCCAGATCCAGACCGATTTGTTTATCCGACTAGGTATCCGATTTCCGAACAGGAAATTGGAATCCACAGTCGGATTACCATTTCAGGATTCCGACTTGGCTAATTTTCGGAAGTGAACCAGTGGAGTATAGGGGTTGCTAAATTGAGAGATGGCCACAATCTGTATAAATATAAATATTTCAGTTGAACCCCATGTCACTCTAGTCTCAGTCACGTCACGTCTCAGTCCCAATGTACCGTCATTTACATTCGTTTCACTCCAACATTTTCATACACATCCCTCCTGCTTCCAGCTGCCCAAAACGTTACGTACATACGAACTGCTGTGCAATACACATCAACCCTCAACCTTGATACTAATCTCGAATTGACTCTGACCATCAAAACACGAGTCGCAACACCGAATACTGCACCCTGTCAACATTTCTTGGAAATATCCACAAACCGTCCCCAGTGAGCAGTGTTCACAAGGTGTGGGCGTTCACTCCGTCAGTCACACAGAGTGGAGGGGAAGAAATGGGGATATTGGCTATTTCTTTACATTTCCCTGGTTTAAAACGGATCCGAAAAACTAACACTTGAAGAAACCTTCACTATTTATATTATTTTACATACCTCCAACAAGACATGACAGACGAAACACAGTCGCCAGTCCCTCTTCTTACAAGGTGCTGACGCTGGGCCAACTGGCATCGATAACACAGAACGTCTGGAGACTCTTTCTTGGACATGTCCTACAACAGTCTCCTTACTCCAAGGTATCACAGAACGTCTTGAGACTCTTACTTGGACATGAGTCCTACAACAGCCTCCTTACTCCAAGGTATCACAGAACGTCTGGAGACTCTTTCTTGGACATGAGTCCTACAACAGCCTCCTTACTCCAAGGTATCACAGAACGTCTGGAGACTCTTGGACATGAGTCCTGCAACAGCCTCCTTACTCCAAGGTATCACAGAACGTCTGGAGACTCTTTCTTGGACATGAGTCCTACAACAGCCTCCTTACTCCAAGGTATGACAGAACGTCTGGAGACTCTTGGACATGAGTCCTACAACAGCCTCCTTACTCCAAGGTATCACAGAACGTCTGGAGACTCTTTCTTGGACATGAGTCCTACAACAGCCTCCTTACTCCAAGGTATCGCAGAACGTCTGGAGACTCTTTCTTGGACATGAGTCCTACAACAGCCTCCTTACTCCAAGGTATCGCAGAACGTCTGGAGACTTTCTTGGACATGAGTCCTACAACAGCCTCCTTACTCCAAGGTATCGCAGAACGTCTGGAGACTCTTTCTTGGACATGAGTCCTACAACAGCCTCCTTACTCCAAGGTATCACAGAACGTCTGGAGACTCTTTCTTGGACATGAGTCCTACAACAGCCTCCTCACTCCAAGGTATCACAGAACGTCTGGAGACTCTTTATTGGACATGAGTCCTGCAACAGTCTCCTCACTCCACGGCAGGTGACCCACCCACGTTTGCTGCAGCCGTGTGCAAACTCTTAGTTGCAGCCGTGTGCAGACTCATGTAAAGTGAAGTACTCTAGCTGAGCTTGGACACTTCAACAGCCACTGGGCTATGATGAAAGGGACAATGAATGCATGATCTGTACGGGCATTGTATCTTCCGTCCGATCCTGATATCTGCTTGACCCTCCTCAGCTTAACATCCTTCACCACGCTTAACACACACGAACAACACTCCACTTCTACAGTACATCAACAATGTTCACCGCCTTCCCGCAAAACGTCATATCAAAATCAAGTATGACACTGTCAAACAATACATTTTTTTCGTTTAACAAAACACTTCCTCTCCAACTTTGTGCCCACAACTTCTCAACCACAGGAGAGTGAACATTGTTCTCCCCTCCTTAAGAAGTCAACTGATTTCTTTCCACCTATCAGGATAAGTTTATGATCAAGGCGAGTGATGGTCGATCCGTGCATCCCGTTGTGAAGAAGTATGATCAGGGTGTAAAGGATAATCGATTCGATCGTTTTGTTAAAGGCCCCCCTCCCATATATATATATATATATATTCATATATTATATATTCATATATTATATATATATATCTATAGCTATACATATTCAATATAACGTGTACATATATATATAAAAGTTTTTATGTGTATATATATATATATATATATTCTTCTTCTGCGTTCACTCGTATGCACACGAGTGGGCTTTTACGTGTATGACCGTTTTTACCACGCCATGTAGGCAGCCATACTCCGTTTTCGGGGGTGTGCATGCTGGGTATGTTCTTGTTTCCATAACCCACCGAACGCTGACATGGATTACGTTGACCTGGGAGATCGTAAAAATCTCCACCCTTTACCCACCAGGCGCCGTCACCGTGATTCGAACCCGGGACCCTCAGATTGACAGTCCAACGCTTTAACCACTCGGCTATTGCGCCCGTTATATATATATATGGACAGATCAGAATGATATTCATAAATGAGCCAGATACGTGGGAGACATCTTCCTGTCATGAGAACGTATTTCCTCTTCATCGTCCGTCATCAGCCTGTATAATGTGACTTTCTGTTCGCTTCCTGGGCTCGCTGTTTTTGGTCGTGGCCTTTGATCAGAGTGTGTAATCTCCGTGTGGGGAGTGCTGTCTGTTTTCATGCTGGCCTGTCAGGCCCGCGTATCAGCTGCCAGACTGTTGACTAAGTCTGTCCTAATAGTCATACCGACCGCTGTCATTCATACTCTTCGTCTGGATGTTCTCTTCTCTGTCTATCTGGCTATCTGTCAATGTGATTTGCTAATACTTATGATTTATGCTCCTTGGTCAGTTGTATTGCTATGATCGTCACGGAAGTTACCATCCTCAAATCCCAGCTTTGACAGTTTGAGATATGCTGGTTCTGCTGCGTGACCAGAGAAAGAAACTGAGCCCTTTTTGAGTGTTTATCACTTTTTTTTTTATTGTCGAGCAAGGAATTTTGAGATGTTGATTACCCTTATCTTTTTTTTTAATGAACGCAGTATCTGGAATCGTGTTTTCAGACAGGTTTTAGATCTTGACTTAGGAATGCAGGTACATGTGTGGCACGGTTCTAGTTCGTACAAAGAAATGATTTTGACTTTGCACACAATGGATGTTTGGGAACTGTGTTTACCGTTAGGAATAGTTGTTTCTTTCCCTTTTCTGGAACCATAAACCGGATGAATCAGTCACACGAACACTACTAACAGACCATCCATAGTTTGGTTGGCAATCCGCCCTTCTGTCTGTTATTGTACTGTACGGAGGTATGGCCATACATACACACATACAGGCATCCACACAGCCACAGACATACAAACATGCATGCATCCATACACACAGCCACATAGACATACACACAGCCATACATATATACACACAGCCACACAGACATACACACAGCCACAGACATACAAACATGCATGCATCCATACACACAGCCACATAGACACACACACAGCCATACATATATACACATAGCCACACAGACATACACATATACACACAGCCACACATACACACAACCACACAGACATACACACAGCTTTACACATATACACACAGCCACACAGACATACACACAGCCACAGATGCACACAGCCACAGATGCACACAGCCACACAAATACCCACAGCCACACAGACATACCCACAGCCACACAAATACCCACAGCCACACTAATACCCACAGCCACACAGACATACAGCCACACAAATACCCACAGCCACACAAATACCCACAGCCACACTAATACCCACAGACATACAGACATACAGCCACACAAATACTCACAGCCACACAAATACCCACAGCCACACAGACATACACACAGCCACACAAATACCCACAGCCATATAGTCATACACAGCCACACACAGACATACACACAGCCACAGATACACACAGCCGCACAAATACCCACAGCCACACACATATACACACAGCCATATAGTCATACACAGCCACACAGACATACACACAGCCACAGACATACACATAGCCACACAAATACCCACAGCCACACAGACGTACACACAGCCACACAAATACCCACAGCCACACAGACATACACACAGCCAAGATCCGTCCTAGTTCTACCCCCTTCCACCCAATCCAATGAAACTCGTCCAGTTTCCAGCACAGTGAAATCCAGCAGACTAAACGGATCTTTGCTGCACACTAACAAAAAGTGGTCGGGTTAAATGGGTAAGTTGGACAGCATCATATTTCACCAGCAGTAAAGGCCAACAGGTCTGCCAGGGGCTCGGAAAGCGGCTGCAAAACAAGTGGGATGAAGGATGTGTGTGGCGGAGGGTGGGGGACAGAGGGGTCACACACTCAGGGAAAACAGAAAGGAGGTGCATCAAGTTGAATGTGAGTGAGAGAGAGAGAGAGAGAGAGAGAGAGAGAACGCAGGAACGCAGGAAGTTTAATGTGAAGGCCACCAGCCTGTCCACATGAGAACACGTACACATAAAGATAACGATTTGAAAAAAATGAGGGAAAAACCAGATTCAACAGAACTTAAACATAATTGCTCTGTCACGCAATTTGATTATAACATTCTAAATCAAACTTCACATCAGTTCTCTCTGGAACGAAAAGCATAGTAAATAAACATAGCGACATTTATTACACACCTGTCTTCATTTTGTAACAAAAATGGAATTGGTGGAGTGTTATTATTTCTATAATGTTTATATATATATACTTTTCTCGTAGTTTAGCATATACAGGACATCTAATAAGAAAATGTACTTCGGTTTCTAGATCATCACAAAAGGGACAGAGAGAGAGAGAGAGAGAGAGAGAGAGAGAGAGAGAGAGAGAGAGAGAGAGATGCTGGAACTAGTTTTGATAAAAGAAGCGAGGAAAACATTTGACAGAGGGAGACAGGGAAAGCACAGGGCGACAATTCTTCTGGAAGAAATGAAGAAATATTTCCTCGCTGTCTTTGAACGTGAACTGGTTGCACTGCTTGCGTTCAGTTTACCTGATGGTTGAAAGGACATTGCACTCCTTGCATTCAGTTTACCTGATGGTTGAAAGGACATTGCACTGCTTGCAGTCAGTTTACCTGATGGTTGAAAGAACATTGCACTGCTTGCGTTCAGTTTACCTGATGGTTGAAAGGACATTGCACTGGTTACGTTCAGTTTACCTGATGGTTGAAAGGACATTGAACTCCTTGCAGTCAGTTTACCTGATGGTTGAAAGGACATTGCACTGCTTGCAGTCAGTTTACCTGATGGTTGAAAGAACATTGCACTGCTTGCGTTCAGTTTACCTGATGGTTGAAAGGACATTGCACTGGTTACGTTCAGTTTACCTGATGGTTGAAAGGACATTGCACTGCTTGCGTTCAGTATACCTGATGGTTGAAAGGACATTGCACTGCTTGCAGTCAGTTTACCTGATGGTTGAAAGGACACTGCACTGCTTGCAGTCAGTTTACCTGATGGTTGAAAGGACATTGCACTGCTTGCAGTCAGTTTACCTGATGGTTGAAAGGACAATGCACTGCTTGCAGTTAGTTTACCTGATGGTTGAAAGGACATTGCACTGCTTGCAGTCAGTTTACCTGATGGTTGAAAGGACAATGCACTGCTTGCAGTCAGTTTACCTGATGGTTGAAAGGACATTGCACTGCTTGCAGTCAGTTTACCTGATGGTTGAAAGGACAATGCACTGCTTGCAGTTAGTTTACCTGATGGTTGAAAGGACATTGCACTGCTTCCAGTCAGTTTACCTGATGGTTGAAAGGACAATGCACTGCTTGCAGTCAGTTTACCTGATGGTTGAAAGGACATTGCACTGCTTGCAGTCAGTTTACCTGATGGTTGAAAGGACATTGCACTGCTTGCAGTCAGTTTACCTGATGGTTGAAAGGACAATGCACTGCTTGCAGTTAGTTTACCTGATGGTTGAAAGGACATTGCACTGCTTGCAGTCAGTTTACCTGATGGTTGAAAGGACAATGCACTGCTTGCAGTCAGTTTACCTGATGGTTGAAAGGACATTGCACTGCTTGCAGTCAGTTTACCTGATGGTTGAAAGGACATTGCACTGCTTGCAGTCAGTTTACCTGATGGTTGAAAGGACATTGCACTGCTTCCAGTCAGTTTACCTGATGGTTGAAAGGACATTGCACTGCTTGCAGTCAGTTTACCTGATGGTTGAAAGGACATTGCACTGCTTGCAGTCAGTTTACCTGATGGTTGAAAGGACAATGCACTGCTTGCAGTCAGTTTACCTGATGGTTGAAAGGACAATGCACTGCTTGCAGTCAGTTTACCTGATGGTTGAAAGGACATTGCACTGCTTGCAGTCAGTTTACCTGATGGTTGAAAGGACAATGCACTGCTTGCAGTCAGTTTACCTGATGGTTGAAAGGACAATGCACTGCTTCCAGTCAGTTTACCTGATGGTTGAAAGGACATTGCACTGCTTCCAGTCAGTTTACCTGATGGTTGAAAGGACATTGCACTGCTTGCAGTCAGTTTACCTGATGGTTGAAAGGACATTGCACTGCTTGCAGTCAGTTTACCTGATGGTTGAAAGGACATTGCACTGCTTGCAGACAGTTTACCTGATGGTTGAAAGGACATTGCACTGCTTGCAGTCAGTTTACCTGATGGTTGAAAGGACATTGCACTGCTTGCAGTCAGTTTACCTGGTGGTTGAAAGAACTCTGTACCTGCTTTGTGGTTGGGAAATAAAGAATCTGTCATCAAAGTTGACTTTTCGTCTGACTATGTATCCCTTTCTTTATGTATGGAGTGATGGCCTAGAAGTAACGCGTTCGCGTAGGAAGCGAGAGAATCTGAGCGCAGTGGTTCGAATCACACCGGCAGTCGACAGTATTTTCTCCCCCTCCACTAGACCTTGAGTGGTAGTCTGGACGCTAGTCATTCGGATGATAAATCGAGGTCCCGTGTGCAGCATGCAGTTAGCGCACGTAAAAGAACCCACGGCAACAAAAGGGTTGTCCTTGGCAAGATTCTGTAGGAAAACCCACTTGTTCAGGAAAACAAATAAAATTGCAGGCAGAAAGAAATACAGAAAAAGAAAAGAAAGAAAAGGTGGCGCTCTCCCTGGGGAGAGCAGTCCGAATTTCACAGGGAAATCTATTGTAATAAAACGAGTAATGCAAATACAAATATACGCCATTTAAAATTTGAGCAATGTCATTTTTGTTCTGGGCTACTTTGTCCGACTTTCTTCCCCGTTAAAGGTGACACCTCTTCGTTGCCTTCAGTGTCCAGAGTGGGGACTGGCTGGTTGGTGGTTGTAATTATAAAGAGCATTCACTTCTATTCTCATTTAAAGAAAACATTTTGTATTTGTGTCTATTTTCTTTTTGTGTTTCAGGGAGCTTGAATCCTGTCCATCGAATGAAAACCAGAGCTACCTCCCTTGTCTTCAATGGTGAGTACATTTTTTGTTGGCGTGTTTGGCTGGTTGGTTAACTTGTGTGTTTCTTTCTCTGTGTGTGTGTGTGTGTGTGTGTGTGTGTGTGTGTGTGTGTCTGCCCCTGTGTGCGTGTGTGTGTGTGCGTGTGTGTGTGTGCGTGCGCGCGCTTGTATGTGCGCACGTGCGCGTGTTTGTGTCCGTCTCTGTTTTACTCTCTATTTCTCTGCTTTGCCCTTTATTTCTTTCTTTGTTCCACTATAACTTCAGTTGCGGCGGCTGTTTGGTTTGGCCTGGCAGGTTTGTGTGAGTTCAAAACGAGTGGACAGGAGGCAGTCATTGCATTGCAGGGTTTTCACAATCAGAAGTCCCCCCCCGCCCCCCCAGGAGCTGCGCGATGACATTCCTTTGATGTGGAACAAGGTGGATGTGGGGAAACCCTTGAATAACGACCAGAGTCATAACAAGTGGTCACCTCACCAAAGTTTCCAACTTTTTCTTTGTGTGGTTGAAATGAAGGAGGCGCTACGACGTCTCCTTTAGAACAGTGTGATGGTGGTGGCTGAGGAGTTGGTCAGCATGCCAGGTAGTGACAGACTGCGGTTCAAAGTGTGTGGAGGGCATTTCATTTCCCCCTTCAGAGATTGTCTGAATACTCGTTTTTCCGATTAGATTCAGCATACGCCTGCATGAACAATGGTGCATGAGAATAACTATGCAGGTAAAAACAAACACTGGAGTTATTAGTAAAATTATGTGCAAGTATTTTTTCGCCTTGGGATATGTAGTTACACCACCTAATGATAAATACATATGCACAGCAAACTGGGAGGCACTGCCTTTTAGAGACGCAACGATTATGGTTTTATCCTTATGATTGTGGTAAATAATCGAGAATATTTCATCAATACCTTATTTTCATTACTTTATTTTTTTGGTAACAAGAGATTTATGATGTCTAGTTAAAATCCGTGCAACACAATAAACATCGCAAAATAGCAGGAACAAATCAAATACACAACATAGGCATTCGATGAGCGTTGTACATATAACAGGAGCAAATCAAATACACAACATAGGCATTCGATGAGCGTTGTACATATAACAGGAGCAAATCAAATACACAACACAGGCATTCGATGAGCGTTGTACATATAACAGGAGCAAATCAGATACACAACATAGGCATTCGATGAGCGTTGTACATACAACAGGGGCAAATCAAACACACAACACAGGCATTCGATGAGCGTTGTATATATAACAGGAGCAAATCAAATACACAACATAGGCATTCGATGAGCGTTGTACAGTAATCATGTTGTGGGCCTGAAAGTAACAGTCTTGTCTAAAGAGCCAGTAAACCTCTGTACAGGGCTTGATGATGTGTCATGACTTGAAAACCGCATTTACTAGTGATACGGAGGCATTTTATTTGTCGGTTGATTTAAGATTGTCCATTCTCACAACTGCTGCTGACTACAAATGAAATATATAAATCATGGACCTGTGAATTCAAGCGGTCTCAGCCATGATGGGATTTCTATGAAATGGCCGACCTTTAACCTCAGTGATGAAACTGAAAGCCAATGCACGTTAGCTCAGCTCATAAGTCGTAAGTCTGCTTTTGACCTGAACTACATTTAAAAAAATGAATGTTGACCCTGTTGGGGTGGTGGTGGGGGGGGGCGGGGGTTGATGAAAGGTTTCGAAGTTATGCAGTGCTTTGCATAATTTTTTTTTTTCAAAATGAACAGTGTTTCCTGTTTATCATTCAGAGTTGACAACTTTGGTTTTCGATTTGTGATTGACGGAGGGCAGATATTTTCCAGTGATCTTGTTTATTGTTTATTCTTTGTTTAGTCATTGTTTTGTTTATCTGTTTGTTTGTTTCTTCTTCTGATGACAGACATCCCAGTCTGTGGGATGTTGTTTCTGTCTGTTGCATTTCAGGAAACTGATTCGTGAGTTTGTATCTCTCCATGAACGGGAGTGTGTATCTCTCCATGAACGGGAGTTTGTATCTCTCCATGAACGGGAGTTTGTATCTCTCCATGAATGGGAGTTTGTATCTCTCCATGAACGGGAGTTTGTATCTCTCCATGAATGGGAGTGTGTATCTCTCCATGAATGGGAGTTTGTATCTCTCCATGAATGGGAGTTTGTATCTCTCCATGAACGGGAGTTTGTATCTCTCTATGAACGGGAGTTTGTATCTCTCCATGAACGGGAGTTTGTATCTCTGCATGAATGGGAGTTTGTATCCCTGCATGAATGGGAGTTTGTATCGGGAGTTTGTATCTCTCCATGAACGGGAGTTTGTATCTCTCCATCTCTCCATGAAGGGGAGTTTGTATCTCTCCATGAACGGGAGTTTGTATCTCTCCATGAACGGGAGTTTGTATCTCTCCATGAACGGGAGTTTGTATCTCTCCATCTCTCCATGAACGGGAGTTTGTATCTCTCCATGAACGGGAGTTTGTATCTCTCCATGAATGGGACTTTGTATCTCTCCATGAACGGGAGTTTGTATCTCTCCATCTCTCCATGAACGGGAGTTTGTATCTCTCCATGAACGGGAGTTTGTATCTCTCCATGAATGGGACTTTGTATCTCTCCATGAACGGGAGTTTGTATCTCTCCATCTCTCCATGAAAGGGAGTTTGTATCTCTCCATGAACGGGAGTTTGTATCTCTCAATGAACGGGAGTTTGTATCTCTCCATCTCCCCATGAACGGGAGTTTGTATCTCTCCATGAAGGGGAGTTTGTATCTCTCCATGAACGGGAGTTTGTATCTCTCCATGAATGGGAGTTTGTATCTCTCCATGAACGGGAGTTTGTATCTCTCTATGAACGGGAGTTTGTATCGCTCCATGAACGGGAGTTTGTATCGCTCCATGAAGGGGAGTTTGTATCTCTCCATGAAGGGGAGTTTGTATCTCTCTATGAACGGGAGTTTGTATCTCTCCATGAATGGGAGTTTGTATCTCTCCATGAAGGGGAGTTTGTATCGCTCCATGAATGGGAGTTTGTATCTCTCTATGAATGGGAGTTTGTATCGCTCCATGAATGGGAGTTTGTATCTCTCCATGAATGGGAGTTTGTATCGCTCCATGAACGGGAGTTTGTATCTCTCTATGAATGGGAGTTTGTATCTCTCCATGAAGGGGAGTTTGTATCTCTCCATGAATCACCTGCATCGGACTCAGCCTTATGGCTATTAGAATTCAATCCTTTGTTTTGGATTCCGGTTTGTCACTTTGTGAAGCAGTGGTATGTTACTACACTGATACCACTCTGCCCGCCCGCACTCCGACCAAACACACCGCACACACACGTACCGACATCATTCACATCGAAAAGCCCTAAAGAAGGGAAGACGTCAGAGTGACAGAGAAACGGAAACAGCTTGTTGCGTCATATGTTTCCCAGTTCCCCTTGAATTCGGGCGGTTGTGATCTCTGTCTCTCTCTGTCTCTGTCTCTCTCTGTCTCTGTCTTTCTCTTTGTGGGTGTTTGCGCGCGCGCACGCATATGTGTGTGTGTGTGTGTGTGTGTGTGTGTGTGTGTTTGCGTGCACACGCGTGCGTACGTCCGTGTGTGAGAAGTTTACAGTGATTTGTTGAGATCCCAATACCTCACGTGAGAGAATAATAGAAGAGTTGGAGCGTGTGTGTGTGTGTGTGTGTGTGTGTGTGTGTGTGTGTGTGGTGTGTGCGTGCGTGCGCGCGCGTGGTGTATGTGTGTGTTGAGTGCGCGCGCAGACGTGCGTGCTTGTGAAGTTTAGAGTGATTTGTGGAGCCCCCCCATGCCTCACGTGAGAAGAGAGTGACTTCCTGTGGGTGTTTATAGCTGGTGGTGTGGGCCTGGAACCTGCTAGTGCTGAACCCCACTGTTGTTGCTTCACCCCCCCCCCCCCTCTTTGGATCGCTGTGCTGAACCCCACTGTTGTTGCTTCACCCCCCCCCCCTCTTTGGATCGCTGTGCTGAACCCCACTGTTGTTGCTTCACCCCCCCCCCCCTCTTTGGATCGCTGTGCTGAACCCCACTGTTGTTGCTTCACCCCCCCCCTCTTTGGATCGCTGTGCTGAACCCCACTGTTGTTGCTTCACCCCCCCCCCCCCACCCTCTTTGGATCGCTGTGCTGAACCCCACTGTTGTTGCTTCACCCCCCCCCCCTCTTTGGATCGCTGTGCTGAACCCCACTGTTGTTGCTTCACCCCCCCCCTCTTTGGATCGCTGTGCTGAACCCCACTGTTGTTGCTTCACCACCCCACCCCCCTCTTTGGATCGCTGTGCTGAACCCCACTGTTGTTGCTTCACCCCCCCCCCCCCCTCTTTGGATCGCTGTGCTGAACCCCACTGTTGTTGCTTCACCCCCCCCCCCCCCCCTCTTTGGATCGCTGTGCTGAACCCCACTGTTGCTTCACCCCCCCTCTTTGGATCGCTGTGCTGAACCCCACTGTTGTTTCTTAACCCCCCCCCCCTCTTTGGATCGCTGTGCTGAACCCCACTGTTGTTGCTTCACCCCCCCCCCCCCCTCTTTGGATCGCTGTGCTGAACCCCACTGTTGTTGCTTCACCCCCCCCCCCTCTTTGGATCGCTGTGCTGAACCCCACTGTTGTTGCTTCACCCCCCCCCCCCTCTTTGGATCGCTGTGCTGAACCCCACTGTTGCTTCACCCCCCCCCCCCCTCTTTGGATCGCTGTGCTGAACCCCACTGTTGTTTCTTAACCCCCCCCCCCTCTTTGGATCGCTGTGCTGAACCCCACTGTTGTTGCTTCACCAGCCCTCTTTGGATCGCTGCTGAAACCCACTGTTGCAACACATGACTGACTGTGTGGGGGATGCTGCTTTGGCCACCTGTTTATTACCGCTGTCTCCACACGGCATTGCTCTATGTTCTGATTATCTGTTCGTCGGTCTGTCTCCACACGGGCACTGCTCTATGTTCTGATTATCTGTTCGTCGGTCTGTCTCCACACGGGCACTGCTCTATGTTCTGATTATCTGTTCGTCGGTCTGTCTCCACACGGACACTGCTCTATGTTCTGATTATCTGTTTGTCGGTCTGTCTCCACACGGACACTGCTCTATGTTCTGATTATCTGTCGGTCTGTCTCCACACGGCACTGCTCTGTGTTCTGATTATCTGTTCGTCGGTCTGTCTCCACCGTTAGACTAATTGCACACCCATACTTCGGCACTTTTGGAACGGCTCTGCTGCTTCAGGAATGAACTGCAGCCTGTATTTCGGGGTCAGCGAGATGCCCGCTAGAGCACCAGAAGTTTGTATTTAAGGACTTCAGTATCAAATACTCCAGGGGAGCGTGTTACAGGTGGGTCAGAAACGGTGTGTGTGTGGGAGGAGGGGGGGGGGGGAGGATGTGCGGGAGGGGGGTTGTGTGTGTGTGTGTGTGTGTACTCAGGTTTATTTGTGCAGTCAATGGCAAGCCAGAGCACACGAACACTAGCCTATTGATCAAATTCCAGAAAATAGTGTTGAAAGTGTTTGATTTAATGATCCCCACCTCCCGCCCTTTCATTTTGCATGGATCCCCCGGTCTCCCCCCCCCTCTCTCTCTCTCTTCCACCGCCTGTTTTATTTTGTATGACCTCCCCCCCCCTCTCTCTCTCTTCCACCGCATGTTTTATTTTGTATGAACCCCCCCCCCTCTCTCTCTCTTCCACCGCCTGTTTTATTTTGTATGAACCTCCCTCCCTCTCTCTCTCTTCCACCGCCTGTTTTATTTTGTATGACCCCCCCCCACCCCCTTCTCTCTCTCTTCCACCGCCTGTTTTATTTTGTATGACCCCCCCCCCCCCTTCTCTCTCTCTTCCACCGCCTGTTTTATTTTGTATGACCCCCCCCCCCCCCTTCTCTCTCTCTTCCACCGCCTGTTTTATTTTGTATGACCCTCTTTCTCTCTCTCTCTCTTCCACCGCCTGTTTTATTTTGTATGACCCCCCCCCTCTCTCTCTCTCTCTTCCACCGCCTGTTTTATTTTGTATGACCCCCCCCCCTCTCTCTCTCTCTTCCACCGCATGTTTTATTTTGTATGACCCACCCTCTCTCTCTTTCACCGCCTGTTTTATTTTGTATGACCCCCCCCCCTCTCTCTCTCTCTTCCACCGCATGTTTTATTTTGTATGACCCACCCTCTCTCTCTTTCACCGCCTGTTTTATTTTGTATGACCCTCCTTCTCTCTCTCTCTTCCACCGCCTGTTTTATTTTGTATGACCCCCCCCTCTCTCTCTCTTCCACCGCCTGTTTTATTTTGTATGACCCTCCTTCTCTCTCTCTCTTCCACCGCCTGTTTTATTTTGTATGACCCCCCCCTCTCTCTCTCTTCCACCGCCTGTTTTATTTTGTATGACCCCCCCCTCTCTCTCTCTTCCACCGCCTGTTTTATTTTGTATGACAACCCCCACCCCCTCTCTCTCTCTTCCACCGCCTGTTTTATTTTGTATGACCCCCCCCCCCCCCCCCCCCGTCTCTCTCTTCCACCGCCTGTTTTATTTTGTATGACCCTCTTTCTCTCTCTCTCTTCCACCGCCTGTTTTATTTTGTATGACCCCCCCCCCCCCCCCGTCTCTCTCTTCCACCGCCTGTTTTATTTTGTATGACCCTCTTTCTCTCTCTCTCTTCCACCGCCTGTTTTATTTTGTATGACCCCCCCCTCTCTCTCTCTTCCACCGCCTGTTTTATTTTGTATGACCCCCCCCTCTCTCTCTCTTCCACCGCCTGTTTTATTTTGTATGACCCTCTTTCTCTCTCTCTCTTCCACCGCCTGTTTTATTTTGTATGACCCCCCCCACCCCCTTCTCTCTCTCTTCCACCGCCTGTTTTATTTTGTATGACCCCCCCCCCCCCCCGCCCCCCTTCTCTCTCTCTTCCACCGCCTGTTTTATTTTGTATGACCCTCTTTCGCTCTCTCTCTTCCACCGCCTGTTTTATTTTGTATGAACCCCCCCCCCCCTCTCTCTCTTCCACCGCCTGTTTTATTTTGTATGACCCCCCTCTCTCTCTTCCACCGTCTGTTTTATCTTGTATGACCCTCTCTCTCTCTCTACCTGTCTCTCTCTCTCTCTCTCTCTCTCTCTCTCTCTCTCTACCTGTCTCTACATTTCTTCTTTATCGCTCCACCCACCCACCTTCTCACACGCACACTTCCCAAACAAAAGAGAAAACCGAAAACACTGATTTCCTGACAACTGAAATGGCAAAGCGTTATTTCGGAAGAATAAGGTTTTTATTAAAAAAAAACACTCTCTCTCTCTCGGTCTCTCTCTCTCTCTCGGTCTCTCTCTCTCTCTCGGTCTCTCTCTCTCTCTCTCTCTCTCTCTCTCTCGGTCTCTCTCTCTCTCTCATTTTCCCTAAACACATTCAGCATAGCCATCAGCACTACTGGAATTCAATCATGTTGATGTTTCTTCTATTCAAGTTGCATTTAAAATGTAAAATCTCATCAAAGCAACTAATAGTTAGGAACAGCAATGATTTCAAATCTTGATGATCCCATTGTCGATGTCTGTCAAGCTTCTTTGACATTATTTTTTTTATCCAAATGAGAGAAGTTATTTACCTGCACTTGCTGGCCCCAACCTTTCTAATAATGTGCAGTTCATCTCATCCTGATCTTTCCATGCGATGTTGATGAGTCATTTACATGCATTGAAAGCAACACTGGACTTGTAGTTACGCTTGTGTTAAAAAAAAAAAAAAAAAGAAAAAAAGTCGGGTTATAACTGTTTTACACGGAGTGTAGATTGAATGATAAAAAGAGGAGGAGGTCTTGGTGAATGAAAACGGCAAGCATTACACTTGAATCCTCTTCCGCAGAAGAAAGTACAAGAAACTGAAAGTATTTTCCTTTACCCCAGCTGAACACACTCACACAGACACACACGGACACACACAGAGACACACACAGATACACAGACACGCATACAGACACACACAGACACACACACACACACGCGCACCAACACACACACACACGCACACACACACACACACACACACACACACACAATTTTAATCATCACATATGTTGATGAAAGCGCTGCTTCGGCTACATTTACACTAGGCCGGTATCTTAGCTCAACTAGTTGAGCTAAGTTGAGCGTCAACTAACGATATCTCCGCTCAACGTTGGTCAACTAGTTACCGAATTCAGGTTGCCTCAACTCCCTTGCGAATGCAGTTTTTATTTTTTTTAAATAACCCCCGCCTCCCCGCCACGTCACACGCGCAGCAAGCGCTGGGCGCTTTTATACAGCATTTTTACTGGCAACTACCACCAACTGCCAACAACTGTTGCGTTAACTTGTGCTCAACTTGGAAAGTTGACATGTAGTTGGTGTGGGTCTTGGCTCAACTTCCAAGATAGTATAAATAAAGCTCTCGGGGTAGCTATTCAGTCCATCTTGCCTCTTGTCGAAAAGAAAGGGATTTCTCTTCAGAAAATCCAAGACCTGCTCCTTTTGATTCTCGGTGAGCCTTGGCTGCTTGAGGGACTTGCCCTTCTTGTCAGTCTGGGTGGGGGTGGACTCGATCCCCGGGGTGTGCTCTGCAGCATCTCCAGGAGTCGACGGCACATCATCAGGAACAACTGCGGAATCAGGACTCGACATCTTGTTGTTGCAGGGTCGACAGTGAAAAACCGTAGCAGCAGCCAAAGATTTGAATGAAATGCGCGCAAAGATATCGTGTGATGGTCTGGTTTATATACTGTGCGCACACCAACTGTACAAGTTGAGACAAGATGCAGTAACCCACACCAACTAGTTGCCACAACCTCTGTCAACGTAAATCAACTTAAATCGTAGTTATCGCGTCCAAAAAACACACTGCGTGCGTGCGAGCGAGGCTTGGCTTGCGAGTCGAGCAATGCCACGCGGTGGAGAAAAAGGTTGCCTCAACTCAGCGCATCTTGTGTAAACGCGCATGTCAACTGGCGCCAACGTCGAAGTTGGCGGCCAACTCCATAGGATATTGGGTGGGAGGTGATATCTATTTCAGCTACGGCAACTTGAAGCGCATCTTGATCGGGAAAACCAGATAGGCTACATCTAAAAATAAAGGGTCGACAACTGCCACCAACTCACAATATCCTTCCTCATCTAGCTCGGCAACGCTAGCACAACTAGTTGCTGGGAGTTGAGATGCCTAGTGTAAATTAGCCTTTACTAAATGTGTCATGAAAAGACAAATACTACATAGATATAATTGGTTGATGGTGTACGAGATGAAAAGACAAATACTACATAGATATAATTGGTTGATGGTGTGCGGGATGAAAAGACAATTGGTGTCCGGCAAAGGAAGGCAGGGTATTCATGTCCACTGTGTCAAGGGCTGGGCATAGGAAGGCAGTGAATTGATATCCACTGTGTCTAGGGCCCGGCATAGGAAGGCAGTGAATTCATATCCACTGTGTCTAGGGCCCGGCATAGGAAGGCAGTGAATTCATATCCACTGTGTCTAGGGCCCGGCATAGGAAGGCAGTGAATTCATATCCGCTGTGTCTAGGGCCTGCATAGGAAGGCAGTGAATTGATATCCACTGTGTCTAGGGCCCGGCATAGGAAGGCAGTGAATTGATATCCACTGTGTCTAGGGCCCGGCATAGGAAGGCAGTGAATTCATATCCACTGTGTCTAGGGCCCGGCATAGGAAGGCAGTGAATTCATATCCACTGTGTCTAGGGCACGGCATAGGAAGGCAGTGAATTCATATCCACTGTGTCTAGGGCCCGTCATAGGAAGGCAGTGAATTGATATCCACTGTGTCTAGGGCCCGGCATAGGAAGGCAGTGAATTCATATCCGCTGTGTCTAGGGCCCTGCATAGGAAGGCAGTGAATTGATATCCACTGTGTCTAGGGCCCGGCATAGGAAGGCAGTGAATTGATATCCACTGTGTCCAGGGCCCGGCATAGGAAGGCAGTGAATTCATATCCACCGTGTCTAGGGCCCGGCATAGGAAGGCAGTGAATTCATATCCACTGTGTCTAGGGCCCGGCATAGGAAGGCAGTGAATTCATATCCACTGTGTTTAGGGCCCGGCATAGGAAGGCAGTGAATTCATATCCACTGTGTCCAGGGCCCGGCATAGGAAGGCAGTGAATTCATATCCACTGTGTCTAGGGCTGGGCATAGGAAGGCAGTGAATTCATATCCACTGTGTTTAGGGCCCGGCATAGGAAGGCAGTGAATTCATATCCACTGTGTCTAGGGCACGGCCTTTCCCCGGGACACAGCACCAGGCAAAACAAAAGATAAATACATACCATGGCATATGAACAAAACTAAAGAGAAATATATACCATGGCATATGAACAAAACAAACGAGAAATACATACCATGGCATACGGACAAAATAAAAGAGAAATATATACCATGGCATATGAACAAAACTGAGAAATATATACTATTGCATATGAACAAAACTAAAGAGAAATATATACCATGGCATATGAACAAAACTAAGAGAAATATATACTATGGCATATGAACAAAACTAAAGAGAAATATAAACCATAGCATATGAACAAAACTAAAGAGAAATATATACCATGGCATATGAACAAAACTAAGAGAAATATATACTATGGCATATGAACAAAACTAAAGAGAAATATAAACCATATCATATGAACAAAACTAAAGAGAAATATATACCATGGCATATGAACATAGCAAAAAATATATATACCATGGCATATGAACAAAAGAAAAGAGAAATACATATCATGGCATATGAACAAAAGAGAAATACATACCATGGTTATATGAACAAAGCAAAAGAGAAATACATACCATGGCATATGAACAAAGCAAAAGAGAAATACATACCATGGCATATGAACAAAAGAGAAATATATACCATGGCATATGAACAAAAGAAAAGAGAAATACATACCATGGCATATGAACAAAGCAAAAGAGAAATACATACCATGGCATATGAACAAAGCAAAAGAGAAATACATACCATGGCATATGAACAAAGCAAAAGAGAAATACATACCATGGCATATGAACAAAAGAAAAGAGAAATACATACCATGGCATATGAACAAAAGAAAAAAGAAATACATACCATGGCATATGAACAAAAGAAAAGAGAAATACATACCATGGCATACGGACTGCAGATTTTCGTTTTGTTGAGGACAGACAGCTTTATTTATGTAAGTATGACCATCTTTATGTAAGTATGACCATTTTTATCGGCCTTTTCATGAGGGTGCCTTGAGGGTTTTCTCGTGTTCTCCAAGCTGCATGTAGAATCTAAAACCTCATCGAAGCTTCTGACAACTGGAAAGAGCAATGAAGCCAGCTGTCTCGATCGCATGTTCATCTCATTATCTTTCAGGTATGTCCAAAATGGTAGAAGAGTTGCTTACATGTACCTGATTTCCATGTTTCTGTAGCATGTTTTTCATTTCATCAAAGTTATTCTATATGACATATGAATTATATGTTTTAAAATACTGTTAGCATGTACCAGGCACTTAAAATAGTTTTACACTTATTTACAACAGTATACAGAGAAGTGTATATATATATATATATATATATATATATATATATCAAGGAATGCGTAAAGGTAAGATTGTGATGCTGTCATATGTGTCCTCGTTTTAATTTCAAATATAAGGAGCATAACGCATTTCATTCGCACCACGTGAATCAGGTGCTAGCCTCAGAGTATCAAGAAGATACAAGCACACAGTCAAGTTGTTAAATGTATCACATTGAATAATCATACTAGCCAGGACCTTGCTTACAAACGGACACCCAGACACAGTCACACAACCTGCATCATCACTCTCCCTTCCTTTCTGGTAAGGGAGGAAACCAGCTGTGCATGGTGTGGAGAAAAGTCTTTTTTAATTTTTTTTTTTTACCCGGACTTTCTTGGGTCGACTACCGTTTTAATTTGAATATAAAATACACAATCAACTAAACAACATGGAAATAATCAAACCAATACTTGGCACTCCATAATAACTATATGTCATAGTAATCAGTAGCATTTATGGAATAAATACAACATTTCATTTACGGATTTTGGGCTTGTTAAAAAAAAGACAGTAATATGGAAGGAATCCGTACAATATCACATGATAAATAATATATCATAGGATATCATAATTCATACAATCATGTGTGTACCAAACTTAGAATCAATCTTCCTTTTTTTTCTCTTCCTCCCCCCCCCCCCCCTTTTTTTTGTGGAGAAAAGTCTACACAGGCACCCAGCGCACTCCAGCAGAACAAACCTAACCCTCCCACCAGCCAGATGCCGCATCTGATGTACAGCGCCAGGGAGTTGGACAATGTGGTGATTTATTACTGAACGGCCAGAGGGCGGTAAAGAGTTGAAGGAGTGACTTGGTGTAGTAGCAGCAAGTTAGAGCAAGAGTGGGAAACGAGGACACATCACGAACCCAGACGACAGCACATTACTCCTTTCCTTTTTCCTTTGTCATTTAACACATAGCAAAGGTTATATGGTGTGGATGCACTTCTTATTCGATGGTATAATGGTTCGTTATTTATGACATATGCTATCAGACTCTATCCATTCATTAAAAACAAATAAACATATGTACAAGCCTTAATTAACTTGAACCTTTAAAAAAAAAAATATATATATCGAGTAAACTTTGGTAAACTCCTTTTTCTGCAAAGAAAATAATCATCATCATTGCACGTGTGTGTCAAGTGTTGAGAGTTGGACTGTGGTGTGTCAGACGAAACATTAGAAATATATATATATATATATATATATATATATATATATATATATATATATCTATATATATATATATATATATATCTATATATATATATATATATATATATATATATATGTCTATATATATATCTATATATATATATATATATATATGGTGTGTGTGTGTGTGTGTGTGTGTGTGTGATCATCATTGCAAAAGGCTTGTTCAGTGGGGTTCGACATTCACCATATATCTCGTGTGTGTGTGTGTGTGTGTGTGTATGTCCCCGCCATGGCAGAAACACCCGAACACTTTGCTCCCAGACATTTACAAAGTGAGAATTCCAGTGAATAAACCGTGTTGAATGGCTGAAAGGATGACTCAGCGGGAATCCTCTTCTCCTGATCTTGGTAAAGCTGTGTGACCAGTGAGCCAGTCAGTGAAAAACAACACTGGGTTGACGTGAGTGGTGATCAGTATTTTGTGCCATTTTGTTGGCTAGGGTTCTCTCACCACATCAGACCAGTCTTCTTCATGTCCTTTTCAAGTCTTTATTCCATTTCGCAATGCTAGAAATGTTTACTTTCAAGCATATTTCACTCACCCTATCAAGTTGACAGAGTTCCACGCACGATGCTGTTGCCTTCCCCCTTTCAATCCGAGAACTGACCAAGTTACAGCTACTGATTATCCAAGGAAAAGTAGAACTCACATTGTAAAAAGATATTAATTTAGTTGCAGCACATCCATCCTACATGAATGATATTTTCCACGTGAAGTAATCACACTAAAGCATGAATCATTCCAACTGCTCACAGGGACATGTACTCTCTCTCTCTCTCTCTCTCTCTCTCTCTCTCTGCGCTGGGCATTGATTACAATTTCACCATGATACATGTACATCTCTCTGCTCGAGCGTATTCATGTTTGTGTGTCAGCGTGCCTTTCTGTCGGCCTTTGAAGTTTGCATAATGACGCAACAACTGTCCATCACTTCCATTCTCTCAGCTAATTCATTTTATTGGCGGCAATAGCGCGACATGACCTCCCGGTCATAAAGATTGCAGAACAACTGAGGGAGCCATTGGGATGTTGACGACTGAACATTCAGTTCTACATCATCACCCTGCTTGCGCTGCCGCCTCTCGCCTGAAGACGTTCAAACGCGACTTGACTTCGGCAGTGTTCATTGTAATCATCCTTCTTGCCTAACACGTGTTCGGAAATTTTTTAATGTACGGTTCGCATAATATCAGCATTGCAGCAGCTTTCTTTCTTCTTCTCTTTTATTTGATCTTATGTTTCTCCCTCTCATCACGTGCACGGAAGGATGGTGGATACACAGGATGTGTAAGGGTCTTTCAGTCTGTGGTGGAAAGGCCGTCACAAAAAACAGCGAAGAGATATCCTGTCTGTTTTAGTTTGTTTAACTCACTCAGTACGGCCAGTCCTCTCTTCTCCTCTACACAGACCCCTCGGATGTCCAGTGGGTGTCTGAATGACCCAACCTTTAGCTTCCATCGTCAGAATTGTGGTATTCTTTGTCAACATTCACCTCTTCAGTATAAGAGCCTTCCGTTTGCAATATTTTGATGATGGTAATTGGGGTGAAACGCTGTTAACGTCGTCTCTTTCGCCGTTCGTATGGAGAGAGTTAAAGGAATCCTCAAAGCTGCAGACAGTCCTTTTGCTGCCACACTGCACCACATCTGCCTTAAATCGTCAATCAGAACCAAGCGGGGGAGGCAGGGGGTGGGGGGCTGGAGGATGGAGGTGCCTCTCCAGGAAATGGACACCTGGTACAGGACGGTCGAGTCCACAAGATAGCAAGGGGCCACTTCCTCTGTTGGCCTCACTGTTCATCCTTCTGTATTCTGACATTGACAAGCTCATACATTTCACATCCCAGAGAGGGTGGAACTTATGATGACAATAATGATGACAATGCAGTCTCTGTGCGGCAGTCAGTGTCTGTCTCGGTCTGTCTGTCTGTCTGTCTGTCTGCTGCTTCTCTTTCAAAGGACGTGAAATGGGGCACAAATACTGCAAATCTCTCCCAAACCCTGACACGCACAAATCTTTTCACGCATACATACAAATGGTGCATTTATCCCAGACGCTGGCGACAGCAATAACCGTGGCCAAGATTTGCAGGCACATAAACGTTTCCCTGGCATATGGCGTGGGGCTGCAACACTTTGTATGTATGAGCGGTTCAGACACTGCACGCTGGAGGGGAGGGGGGGGTGGGGGTGGGGCGGAAAGGGAGTGGCCTTATCCACAGGCCAGCCCCTGTGTGTGGGCAGTTGTTGACCAAGCATTGTCAGCTGGATGGGGGATGGTGCTGTGTGTCCACCCTCATCACAACACAGATAGGTGTCGGTAACACGGAAAGTGTTCATGTTCAGTTTGTGTCATGTTTCAGGAGGGGCGTCAGACACAATGTATCGCACAGTCACACACACACACACACACACACACACACACACACACACACACACACACACACTGTCTCTCTCTTTGTCTTTTTTTCTGTCTTTTTTTTCTCTGACTCTCTCTCTCTCTCGTTCTCTCTCTAACGCACACGCATTTTCACCCACCCACACGCACACACGCGCGCACACACACACACACATGAAGAGACAAACACACATACATAAATGTACATGCACAAAGGGCATGGCCACACACACACGCATACCCTCACGACACACACAACACAGTATAAGTGCCTGGACTGGACAGAAGAATCCTGTATGGCAGTTGGACGATGACTCCCATGCCACCAAGCCAGACTTTCCGCACATGCTGTGGGGACCGTCTGGACGATTCACATGCAAAACGGCGGGGTGTGATGGGCCACAAGTTAGGTGTAACTGAACGTAAAGAAAGGGTGGCGAGGTATTGATTTGCTGTTGTGCGCCCAGTGTTTTACCAGAACAGATAGTCTCTGCTTCATGCTCTTTCATCTCCTCTTGGATTTTGGTCTGCCCCCCCCCTCCCCCCTCCGTTTCGGTATGAAGGGTATACCCACCTTTAGTAATTCTGTGCCAGCAATTTCCTCCTTCTCTCTCTATCCTTGTTTCTGGATCTTTTCCGTTTTTGCTGTTTCTTCTGTCTGCCTTCTCTCCCTTTCTTATGTCTGCCAAGCTGGTCAGTACGGCTATATTTCAGTAGGTTAAAAAAAATCATTGTTTTCTTTTTGTATTTTTCGATTCTACGGGAGCGATGTTTGCAGTTTTCAGCCCTGATATGGTCCCTTGTGGTCGGCAGAGCTGTAGGCCACTAAGATAAATATGCAAATGGCCTCTCTAAATAAGTTACAATTGAACGCAGACAAAACTGAAGCAATGATCATGGGAACTAAACAAAAACTCTCTTCCATCACAGCTGACACAATCAAACTTGGCAGTACATCCATCCCTCTTTCCAGCTCAGTCAGAAACCTTGGCGTTGTCCTTGACAACACACTGTCCATGCAAAAATTTATCAGTCACACATATCAATCCTGCTACTGTCAATTGCGAC
Organism: Babylonia areolata; assembly: GCF_041734735.1. Taxonomy (NCBI): domain Eukaryota; kingdom Metazoa; phylum Mollusca; class Gastropoda; order Neogastropoda; family Buccinidae; genus Babylonia; species Babylonia areolata. The sequence continues at coordinate 2,872,746 of NC_134878.1, read as the reverse complement.
ACATCAGTTCCGTTCGGAAATATCTGTCCACCGACGCAACATCTAGACTTGTAGGTTCTCTCATTCTCTCTCGCCTTGACTACTGTGACTCTCTATTGTCTGGTTTGCCTGATTCATCCATTCAGTCCCTTCAGCGCATACAAAACTCTGCTGCCCGACTCGTCCTCAAAAGAAAAGATCTGAGCACATCACTCCTCTTTTGCAACATATCCACTGGTTCGCTGTCACACAGAATAAAGTACAAGATCAGCACTCTATGTTATAAATGTATTCACAAAACTGCCCCTTCCTATCTCTGTGGCTGCCTTCACCTCTACACTCCATCTCGCTCTCTGCGATCGGCTTCGGATCCCATCTGTTTACGCATACCCAGATTCAAACACTCCACTGTTCGACGCCGTTCTTTCTCTGTCTCTGGACCTTGCATTTAGAATGAACTACTTCTTTCGCTTTGTCAGGTCTCCGCACTCTGCTCTTTCAAGTCTGGCCTTAAAACCCACCTCTTCACAAGATAGCCTTCCTCCCCTGCCTTTCCTTATCTTCAGTTTCAGAGTTATGCGTGCGTGTAAATGACTGGTGTGAAAGCGCTTAGATTTGTCTGTGCACAAGATTCAGCGCTATATAAATACTGTTATTATTTCTTTTAATGAGCTTTAAGTCCACCAATGGCAACCTCCCCACAAGCATTCTTTGCTCTCCACACTCGCAATGCACTTGCCAATCTTTTTGACTTTGGGATTGTAATTTGACACAAACGTTGCAGTTAACACTGGTCTTTATGTGGGATATTGATTACATCTGATGAATATCTATTTTTAGTAGTGGTGGTTTTCCTTCGTTCGCATTAACTGTGCGGTGGTGGAAACAAAAAAACCACAACAACGAACCAAACAAACAAAAATGTAAGCAAGTTACTGATATGAATGACACCTTGCAGACATTCCAGAGAGGGGATACATTTGTTTCTTACACATTCTTGTTGAACATTTTGAGAAAACGCTTTAAACGTAACTATCATGGTGGAAATCCTTATTCTAACTTGTTTATTTGTCCTTTTTTTGTCGTCAGGGAAATAAAGACAAATCCAAACTGGTTTTCATAACCTTGCAACGTTCAGCTTAGGGCTTGGTCAAAATCATTGACATCTGCGGGGATATCGAAGATATTTTCTCTATTTTCTGTCTGCATAACACACACACACACACACACACACACACACACACACACACACACACACACACACACACACACACACACCGCCACACACACACACACACACACACACACACACACTGAACCACGACCAACGCACGTTCAGTGTGACATAGCCCCCCATCGCCCACCCCCCTGCCATTATAATTATGCTTCACAGTTCAGAAGGAAACCAGGGGTCAAATAAAAAGACGTGGAGGCAAGGTAAACCACATAGCCCTAATCCCTGTGATATAGGCCGCTGGTATATGTTTCACAGCCAGGGGTCAAATAAAAAGACGTGGAGGCAAGGTAAACCACATAGCCCTAATCCCTGTGATATAGGCCGCTATGATATGTTTCACAGCCAGGGGTCAAATAAAAAGACTTGGAGGCAAGGTAAACCACATAGCCCTAATCCCTGTGATATAGGCCGCTATGATATGTTTCACAGCCAGGGGTCAAATAAAAAGACTTGGAGGCAAGGTAAACCACATAGCCCTAATCCCTGTGATATAGGCCGCTATGATATGTTTCACAGTTCAGAAGGAAGCCAGGGGTCAAATAAAAAAGACATGGAGTCAACGTGAACCACATAACCCTAATCCCCGTGAAATCAATAGGAGCGCTACAGACGATCAATGCCTGCTTTTCCCTATCTGGGAGACCAAATGACAGTTATATGTCGCCCCCATTGCACCCCAGCATTTGCATTTGAAACACCCCATGACCGTTAACCACAATGTGGTGGTCATGACGACCCAAATCACCAAGGCATTGCTCGGCTGTGTGCGGACGCCCAGTTCTCAATTCATCATCTGGGCCGCTGATGGCCAAATGAGAACAGTTCCTTTATTCTTCGGCTTCGGCTGGAGGAATGTTTGAAGGCTGGTTTGGGGGTGATTGTTATTGGGCATGCACAGTCATGGCTGCTAATCTATTTCCAGAATAACAGGAACATTCAGACAGGATGTAAACAGTTTGCTTTTTTATATCAACGATGAAAACGAGACAGCTTGAGTATCCCATCTTTCACTGTTTGATGACTAGGTAATTTTGTTCTTCACTGTTAGATGACAAACTCATGTTGTCCTCCACTGTTTCATGACAAAGTCAAGTTGTCCTTCACTGTTAGATGAGTCATGTTGTCCTTCACTGTTAGATGACAGTCATGTTGTCCTTCACTGTTGATGACAGTCATGTTGTCCTTCACTGTTTGATGACAAAGTCATGTTGTCCTTCACTGTTAGAGGACAATGTAATATTGTCTTTCAGCGTTTGATGAGAAAGTAATGTTCTTCAGTGTTTGATGACAAAGTTGACAAAGTAATGCTGTCCATCAGTGCTTGATGAGAAAGTAATGTTGTCCTTCAGTGTTTGAGGAGAAAGTCATGTTGTCCTTCACTGTTAGATGACAAAGTCATGTTGTCCTTCAGTGTTTGATGAGAAAGTAATGTTGTTCTTCAGTGTTTGAGGAGAAAGTCATGTTGTCCTTCAGTGTTTGAGGAGAAAGTCATGTTGTCCTTCAGTGTTTGAGGAGAAAGTCATGTTGTCC
>NC_134878.1:2830000-2857500 GCF_041734735.1 Babylonia areolata | reverse complement strand
ACACACACACTATCTCTCCCCCCCCTCTCTCTCTTTCTCTCACATACATACACAAACACACACGCACACGCACGCACGAACGCACGCACGCACGCATACGCATGCATCACAAGCAATGGAAGCCCAGATGGCAGTGAATAATATCGTCTGACAGGCATAATGAATCAGTGCAGTTTGAGGGGATTACCTTACCCCTTTACCTGTTTACACGTTGCCGACAAATTGCTTGTTGAATGGCTCACAGCTGGATGGACATGTGTGTGCAGCTGTTGCCTCCAATAAGTGATACTTCGTCAGGAAATGGGAGGGAGGGACAGAGAACGGGTGTCCTTTGGGTCAACACGTACATACACTTTAACAGGCACACACGCTCGTCCCTACACTCATACACACATACACTCGCGCGCGCACAGACAGACACAGTCACACACACACACACACACACACACACACACACACACACACACACACACACACACACACACACACACACACACAGAGTTTATGTCTACAGAACCAATCAGACGTGGCAACAGGACGGCGATTTGCTGGGCGCCAGACGTTGAGCCACAAGGTAGACAGGAGCGGGGCATGATTCAAACAGTGGGGTGCAAATGTCTGGACATTAACTGTAACTGAACGTGGGAGGGGGACAAGCCAGGCATCGATTTTCTGTACCGGGTGCCTTGCTTTATGAGGGGTGGGGGGGGGGGTGGGAGGGGGGTGTTCCCCAGGTCATGTCGCTCCTTTCTTCACCGTGACGTGCCCACCCCCCTCCCCTCCCTTTCCTTCAGCAACAGCCAAGCCCTTCCCCCTGTGTCCCCTCCCTCCCCTCCCCTCCCCTCATCCCTTGCTCCCCATCACTGTCACACCCCCTCCTTCACTGTAAACCTCTCTCCATCACTGTCACCCCCCTCCTCCTTCACTGTAAACCTCTCTCCATCACTGTCACCCCCCCTCCTTCACTGTAAACCTCTCCCCATCACTGTCACCCCCCTCCTTCACTGTAAACCTCTCCCCATCACTGTCACCCCCCCCCCTCCTCCTTCACTGTAAACCTCTCCCCATCACTGTCACCCCCCCTCCTTCACTGTAAACCTCTCCCCATCACTGTCACCCCCCCTCCTTCACTGTAAACCTCTCCCCATCACTGTCACCCCCCTCCTTCACTGTAAACCTCTCCCCATCACTGTCACCCCTCTCCTTCACTGTAAACCTCTGCTCTTTGCCTTTATCTTTTGGCACCCTGGCTCCATGTGTTCTTTCATGCCGCTTGCTCGTTTTCTGCTGGGGGTTAAGTTGAACGCGGGTGTGTGTGTCCACTTCTTTCGCTGTATGCCTCGTCTCCTTTCCTCTGCACTGTTCCCCGAAGGATGGTCTTGGAGAACCCGTTGTATCTTGTCACGTGGCCATACCATCTCTTTCTGATGGTTTTTCCTGGCTTCCTCATTTGTCATGTGACCTTTCTAAGAGATGCCGATGAGTCTCCTGAAGCATCTCATTTCTACCGTTTGGATCCTTCTCTGAAGCTGTGCAGTAAGAGTCAGGACGCTCATGAATACAAGAAAATAAAGAGAACCGCTGCATGCAGGAGCTTCAGCTTTGTTCTGAGACCGATGTTCTTGTCTCTCCACATGGCCTTCAGTCTTGCCAGACGCTGTTGCAGTCTACATAGTTCTTGGCAGTATCTCGGTCTTGGAACCTTCTTCACTGATGATAATCGCCAATGTACTAAAAATTGCTTCTCTGTTTCCAGCTGGTGACCGCTAACTTTGATTTTGGTCTTGACTGGGTCTTTGCTGTTTGTCAACATTTCGTATTGTTGGCGCTGATCTCCACTGTGAACTTGGTGGATGTTTCGTCCAAACGGTTCACCAGTTTACCTAAGTTCTCCACTTACTTCTGCTTAAATATGACCCAGAAAACTTTCCATTTCAATAAAAACTAAATACTTATGTATCTTTGTTGATTTGCTTTCTTTGGAAATAGGATTCACTAATGCTTACGTGATTAAAGGATTGACCCATTTATAACTGAAATATGAAAGAGATGTTTAATATGCTGTACACGGTTTCATTGTTTTAGATAAACTTATAATCGAATAAGTGCAGTCATGGGAAGATTCTTTTTTTAATTCTGATAGTATTAAGTTTTGATTGCATATAAGAAAAGGAATTATCGAAAATGGAAAGCACCGTAAACGTTTCCCTAATCAACTAAAAAATATCAGACCCACACCGGTTGCGGAAATCGTATCTATATAGACATATGAAACACTGGACACTGACGAAGCTGTCGAAATCCTTCGTTCTTAACAGCGATATAGCTCTTGGGTCATCGTTAAGGGGTAACGTGTTCTTACTGGCAGTTCTGCCATGGAGATATAAGTGCTGATCGACAAAACGGACTATTGTTGATAAGTATCTCATAAGGTACTGGCTTAAAGATGGCTTTCCATCAGATCTGCCTCACTACCGATGCCGGCATGACAGTTCAACCACAAGTACTTGCGGTGCAGCAAGCCAGACTTTGAGTGTAACATAACATTCAGTGGAAATTGCCAGACATCGATTTGCTGTAACCTCCCTGATGCTTCATGGGAACAGCCTGGTCTCAGCTGAAGGTGCCTCATTTGTCACGTGGTCTGCCCTTCTTTTAGTTCCCGTCCTGCCCCCGCCACAGTCCTGCAATCCCCCCCACTCCCCGCCACCGTCCTGCAATCCCCCCCACTCCCCCCACTCCCCGCCACCGTCCTGCAATCCCCCCCCCACTCCCCCCACTCCCCGCCACAGTCCTGCAATCCCCCCCCACTCCCCGCCACAGTCCTGCAATCCCCCCCCACTCCCCGCCACCGTCCTGCAATCCCCCACACTCCCCGCCACCGTCCTGCAATCCCCCCCACTCCCCGCCACCGTCCTGCAATCCCCCCCACTCCCCGCCACAACCTGCAATCCCTTCACTCCCCGCCACCGTCCTGCAATCCCCCCCCACTCCCCGCCACCGTCCTGCAATCCCTTCACTCCCCGCCACAGTCCTGCAATCCCTTCACTCCCCGCCACAGTCCTGCAATCCCTTCACTCCCCGCCACAGTCCTGCAATCCCTTCACTCCCCGCCACCGTTCTGCAATCCCCCCACTCCCCGCCACCGTCCTGCAATCCCTTCACTCCCCGCCACAGTCCTGCAATCCCTTCACTCCCCGCCACAGTCCTGCAATCCCCCCCACTCCCCGCCACAGTCCTGCAATCCCTTCACTCCCCGCCACCGTCCTGCAATCCCCCCCCCACTCCCCGCCACCGTCCTGCAATCCCCCCCCACTCCCCACCACAGTCCTGCAATCCCCCCCACTCCCCGCCACCGTCCTGCAATCCCTCACTCCCCGCCACAACCTGCAATCCCTCACTCCCCGCCACAGTCCTGCAATCCCTCACTCCCCGCCACCGTCCTGCAATCCCCCCCACTCCCCGCCACAGTCCTGCAATCCCCACCCACTCGCCGCCACAGTCCTACACTCCCCCCCACTCCCCGCCACCGTCCTGCAATCCCCCCCCACTCCCCGCCACCGTCCTGCAATCCCCACCCAGTCCCCGCCACAGTCCTACACTCCCCCCCACTCCCCGCCACCGTCCTGCAATCCCCCCCCCCCACTCCCCACCACAGTCCTGCAATCCCTTCACTCCCCGCCACCGTCCTGCAATCCCCACCCACTCCCCGCCACAGTCCTACACTCCCCCCCACTCCCCGCCACCGTCCTGCAATCCCCCCCCCCACTCCCCACCACAGTCCTGCAATCCCTTCACTCCCCGCCACCGTCCTGCAATCCCCCCCCACTCCCCACCACAGTCCTGCAATCCCCCCCACTCCCCGCCACAGTCCTGCAATCCCCCCCACTCCCCACCACCGTCCTGCAATCCCTTCACTCCCCGCCACAGTCCTGCACTCCCCCCCACTCCCCGCCACAGTCCTGCACTCCCCCCCACTCCCCGCCACAGTCCTGCAATCCCTTCACTCCCCGCCACAGTCCTGCAATCCCCCCCATTCCCCGCCACAGTCCTGCACTCCCTTACTCCCCGCCACAGTCCTGCACTCCCTTACTCCCCGCCACAGTCCTGCAATCCCTTACTCCCCGCCACAGTCCTGCAATCCCTTACTCCCCGCCACAGTCCTGCAATCCCTTCACTCCCCGCCACAGTCCTGCAATCCCCCCCCACTCCCCGCCACAGTCCTGCAATCCGTTCACTCCCCGCCACAGTCCTGCACTCCCCCCCACTCCCAGCCACAGTCCTGCAATCCTCCCCACTCCCCGCCACAGTCCTGCAATCCTCCACACTCCCCGCCACAGTCCTGCACTCCCTTACTCCCCGCCACAGTCCTGCAATCCTCCCCACTCCCCGCCACAGTCCTGCACTCCCTTACTCCCCTCCACAGTCCTGCAATCCGTTCACTCCCCGCCACAGTCCTGCAATCCCTTCACTCCCCGCCACAGTCCTGCAATCCCTTCACTCCCCGCCACAGTCCTGCACTCCCCCCCACTCCCCGCCACAGTCCTGCACTCCCTTACTCCCCGCCACAGTCCTGCAATCCCTTACTCCCCGCCACAGTCCTGCAATCCCTTCACTCCCCGCCACAGTCCTGCAATCCCCCCCACTCCCCGCCACAGTCCTGCACTCCCTTCACTCCCCGCCACAGTCCTGCAATCCCTTCACTCCCCGCCACCGTCCTGCAATCCCCCCCACTCCCCGCCACAGTCCTGCACTCCCTTCACTCCCCGCCACAGTCCTGCAATCCCTTCACCCCCGCCACAGTCCTGCACTCACCCTCACTCCCCGCCACAGTCCTGCACTCCCCCCACTCCCCGCCACAGTCCTGCAATCCCCTCACTCCCCGCCACAGTCCTGCACTCCCCCCCCCCACTCCCCGCCACAGTCCTGCAATCCCTTCACTCCCCGCCACAGTCCCTGCACTCCCCCCCCCACTCCCCGCCACAGTCCTGCAATCCCCCCCCATTCCCCGCCACAGTCCTGCAATCCCCCCACTCCCCGCCACAACCTGCACTCCCCCCCACTCCCCGCCACAGTCTGCAATCCCCCCCCACTCCCTGCCAGCCCCTCACTCCCCTCACTCCCCCCACTCCCTGCCAACCCCCTCACTCCCCTCACTCCCCCCCACTCCCTGCCAGCCCCTCACTCCCCTCACTCCCCCCACTCCCTGCCAGCCCCTCATTCCCCTCACTCCCTGCCAACCCCTCATTCCCCCACTCCCTGCCAACCCCTCATTCCCCCCACTCCCTGCCAACCCCTCATTCCCCTCACTCCCTCACTCCCTGCCAGCCCCTCATTCCCCTCACTCCCCTCACTCCCTGCCAACCCCTCCTTCCCCTCACTCCCCTCACTCCCTGCCAGCCCCTCATTCCCCTCACTACCCCCACTCCCTGCCAACCCCTCACTCCCCTCACTCCCTGCCAACCCCCTCATTCCCCTCACTCCCTGCCAGCCCCTCATTCCCCTCACTCCCCCCACTCCCTGCCAACCCCTCACTCCCCTCACTCCCTGCCAACCCCTCATTCCCCTCACTCCCTGCCAACCCCTCACTCCCCTCACTCCCTGCCAGCCCCTCATTCCCCTCACTCCCTGCCAGCCCCTCACTATCCTCACCCCCCGCCAGCCTTGATCTGTGTTTGTGAACAGGTTATTTTCATTCTAGCAGTGGTTCAGCTTCTGTGATGTGAAAATTGTTGTCGTTTACGTCAGATGAAGTTTGTGTGCAGACCAGAAATTCGTTCAATCAGTAGTTTATGTCAGATGAAGTTTTTGTAGATACTGGTAGTTCGTATGATCAGTAAAATGACGTTCAGGCACACACGTTCTTCAGCTTCTTCATCGTCTACTTCTTTCTCATCGTGGATATTATCCATCACAGCTACCTTCAGACTATCCATCACAGCTATCTTCAGACTATCCATCACAGCTATCTTCAGACTATCCATCACGGCTATCTTCAGACTATCCATCACAGCTATCTTCAGACTATCCATCACAGCTATCTTCAGACTATCCATCACGGCTATCTTCAGACTATCCATCACAGCTATCTTCAGACTATCCATCACGGCTATCTTCAGACTATCCATCACAGCTATCTTCAGACTCATCGTGGATATTATCCATCACGGCTATCTTCAGACTATCCATCACAGCTATCTTCAGACTATCCATCACAGCTATCTTCAGACTATCCATCACGGCTATCTTCAGACTATCCATCACAGCTATCTTCAGACTATCCATCACGGCTATCTTCAGACTCATCGTGGATATTATCCATGACAGCTATCTTCAGACTATCCATCACAGCTATCTTCAGACTATCCATCACAGCTATCTTCAGACTATCCATCACAGCTATCTTCAGACTATCCATCACGGCTATCTTCAGACTATCCATCACAGCTATCTTCAGACTATCCATCACGGCTATCTGCATATTATCCATCACAGCTATCTTCAGACTATCCATCACAGCTATCTTCAGACTATCCATCACAGCTATCTTCAGACTATCCATCACAGCTATCTTCAGACTATCCATCACGGCTATCTTCAGACTATCCATCACAGCTATCTTCAGACTATCCATCACAGCTATCTTCAGACTATCCATCACGGCTATCTGCATATTATCCATCACAGCTATCTTCAGACTATCCATCACAGCTATCTTCAGACTATCCATCACAGCTATCTTCAGACTATCCATCACAGCTATCTTCAGACTATCCATCACAGCTATCTTCAGACTATCCATCACAGCTATCTTCAGACTATCCATCACAGCTATCTTCAGACTATCCATCACAGCTATCTTCAGACTATCCATCACAGCTATCTTCAGACTATCCATCACAGCTATCTTCAGACTCAACTGTGATAAGTATGTCTCAATATGCATGAGTTGGTATATTTTTTTCGGTTGTGATGTCAAGCCATTTTTTTTGTGACCAGAAAGGTGATAATGCCTTTTCAATGCCATCATCGTTTTTTAACGTTGACAGGGATTAATAATAGTTCCACTTCATCAAGCGTACCTCCACATGTCGTCCATCTGTGGCGTTAGATATGATCAGCTACGTTGTCTTTTTTTTTTTTTCAACACATTTAAAGCAAATGGTTCAGCTCATCCTGATTCACTCCTGGAGTTAAAACACGCATGCCCGCTCTCTCTGTGTGTGTCTCTCTCTGTCTGTCTCTATCTGTCTCTCTCTCTCTCTCTCTCTCTCACACACACACACACACACACACACACAGAGTGTGTGTGTGTGCGTGTGTGTGTGTGTGTGTGTGTGTGTGTGTGTGTGTGTGTGTGTAAAGATAGATATATAGATAGACACTGAAGTACCATATAATGTATATCCATTCTACATTTGAGCAATTTGAGCACTATAATTAATTTCGATTTATAGAATCAAAGGCCGTCTGGAAATCCGTTGATTTGAAGCAAAGGTCTTCTGGAAATCCATTGATGATGTGATGTGTATGATAGTACCAGTGCATCAGAGAACATGAGACATATAGTGCTGCAGTATGATCGGAATATTCACGGACATCCCTGTTTACCGATTGTTGATTTCAAATGTGGGTACTGAACTTTCTGAGTGCGACTGCAGAGAGAGAATTTGGGTTGCTGTGTCCTACGATTTGTTAAGCAGGTCTAACAATGTAATTGAACCAGCACTTTGGCTATTTCAATTACGATCTAAAACGGGAAATCAACACAACCAGCAACGACCGTCTTTACATGCGTCAACATTTCATTTGAGAGTTTCATAGGTCATGCAATTCTGTCTTCAAAACAAAGAGAAAAACTATCATGCTCTCAGATTCGTATTTGGAATTTCTGGAAAATTGAGCTCTTTCCGATATTTCTAGCCACTACACTGTCCTGTTGGTATGTATTATCAAAGGCTTGAAAGTCAATAGCCAAACATCTACACCCATACTTTTGTTGAGAGGTAACGTTATTGAAGAAAAGTGCTCGTTGAAGTGTTCATTGACCTTATTGTTAACTTCAACAAAGCGAAAATTCTCGATCAGATATTCGATTTATTACGTTTATGTTCATTGCTCATGTGTCTTTGAATGAACGTAATCCTTCCGACCACGTGCAGACTTGCAGACTGTTGTGCTGTCCTAGTCATCCAAGCACACTCCTGTTTTTTGTGGCCTCAGTTGCATGCAGGTCATATAGCACCAGAAAGTGTAGGGTTTTTCTTTCTTTCTGTGCCTTCACACGCCGTCTTCATTGGCCAAAAAACCCCCAACTTTTTTCCTTCTGTATTTTTAATTTTTTAAAAAATATAACATGTCAGTTTTCGATTAATTCATTGTTTCTAAATGTATTCAAAGTAGTATTCTTCCAAATACACCAAGTTCTTGGTCTAAATAATCGGTTTTCATGGACAATTTCACTGAATATTTTAACATTATATTTGGAGTTTTCTGACATTTAGGTTGCTCTGATGTGAGTGTGTGGATTCTATGTGTGGGATAATCAAAGAAATCATCTTAGACATTATAATACATATACGTCAAAAGACATACAATAAGACATACAATAAGATCAACATTAATTATTGGGAAAAAAAAGAAAAAGAAAAGTTGACGCCCAGACAGGAGGCAGGTAACGCACCCCCCTCCCCCCTCCCCAAGCCCCCCGTCTCTCCGCACGAAACGACACACAGTGATTTTTCTTCTGCCGGACGCACTGGTCAAGGACGATCGCCACATCTTCCCCAGAACAACTCGTCGTACACCACATGAAAGTGTATAACATACTTGACACGATACAATGCGCATTGTCGACATTTTACATCATACTCATTCGGCCGGTCCGTGAAATAAGCACAAGTATTCAGCAATAATGATACAAATAAAAGATACAAAAGTGAATATGTGAAAGGTGTTTGCGTACAGTGTGTGTGTGTGTGTGTGTGTGTGTGTGTGTGTGTGTGTGTGTGTGTGTTTGTGTGTGAGAGGGATAGAGAGAGGGAGAGAACTTATGCACGTGGTTGTGATCACTTACACGTCTTTGGAGCGGGGGAATGAAATAAATTGTGACTATACAAGTGTACTTGGGGTAGGGGGATGAGGTGGGGGGATTTGAATGGACGTCTGTGTGCATGCATGGATGTAGGCCTATGTAGGGAGTGGGTGGGGGACTCACGTATGAGTATGTGTGTGCGTTAATTTTTGTTGTTGAGATATTGATATTAATGAAATTAGGTTTAATTGATTTGTTGAATATGTTCATTTTAAATGCATATCATTGTTTTTTTGTTGTTGTTTTTTTCCCCCTCAAAATTAGATTTTCTTTGTGTTGCTCAGTTAATATTTATTCAAATGGTTGCGAGAATGTCAGTACAACAAAACGTTAATCTGACAATAAATGGTTTCAGTCAGTACGCGCGTGTGTGTGACATCTTTGAGCATAGGAGAAAAAGGAGAACTGGAGAAATAGATAAATTGGAACGAGCGAGGAGAATGGAGTGAGGGGGGGGGGGGGGGGGGGGAAGAGTTAATGACAAAATGAAAGAAACATAGAAAATAGAGAAGAGAGAGAATAAGGGAAGGAGCAAGATAGAAAAAAGTAAGAAAGAAGGAAAGGAAGGGAGAAAGGAAGAAAGAAAGAAAGAACCGAGAGATATAGAGAAGAAGAAGAAAAAAAGAAAAAACACGAAAGAAAGAACATTGAAAACAAAAAGATCAGTATGTGGAAGAACGATACAGCCAGTTACAAAACGCACCGAACATCCAGCCAGCCAGAGACAGGAAGCCTGAAGCCCAGGACTGCAGAAGATGACGAAGCCCCAGGGAAAGCCGGCCAGAAGCCGGACAGGAACCAGCGATAATGACAGCAAGGAGACGATGACTGCTCATGACGACGAGAAGACCTACAAGACAGGAAGCTGATTTCCGCACGTTTACCTCATTGATGGGAAGCATGCTGACTCCTGACCACGTCTGGACAGCCATCGGGAGGAACAGCAGAGTTGTTTGGCTGTAAATTGTATTGTTTTCTTTATTCAGTTCTAATGGGTTTTGTCATTTCTTGCCTGGTTTTATCTCTGTTTTTTTTGTTTTTTTTAATTCTTTTTATTCATGGGAACAGAAAAAATATCTTGCGTAGGCTGGGGTCATTTTACGAAACAGACACACATTACTGTGAAATCAGCTGATTGCCCACATAGAAATGGTCACAAGGTGCTCACAGACATTGTCACGGGAGGCCAGGGCGAAGTAAGAGAGGAAAATGCAGAACAGTCCCAGTTCCGGCTGGTACCCTTGTCTCATACACATGGAACTGGTCCGTTGTATTCCGAACAGTGGTGACCACCGTCCAGATACCCTTGTCTCATGCACGTGTTTATTCCATGTGCACCCTGCGGTCATTGAAGCGCTACGTCTTTCAAACGTACCATGCAAACAAAAGCCATGCACTTGTTTTCATGATATTGTTTTGTTACCCTGAGTCACTATGTTACCCTGAGTCACTATGTTACCCTGAGTCACTATGTTACCCTGTCACTGTTACCCTCAGTCACTATGTTACCCTCAGTCACTATGTTACCCTCAGTCACTATTTTCCTGCAATAGAAACGAAGAAGAAACGAATGATTTAATAATAGCTTTTTACCTAACACCAATAAATACACAGGCCACTTATCAATTCTCCGGGAAGAGTGGTTAAAACATTAGAAGACACGTTATTTCCAGCGAGAGAAGAAAAAAACAAAACAAGTAGAACAAACTGGAAACAGAATGCTTTTTCACACAGCCTGCAGTTTGAAAATAACCTGATTATTCCCGTGCCACCAGCTTTGCCACATTGCATCGGCATTCGTTTGATGGTTCAGCTGCCGATATGGGATGCAACGGCCGTGATAATGAGTGAAACTCAGCATGCGATAGCCGGGTCTTGATTTTCTCTGACGTAGACTTTTAACAGAATAATTGTGTGGCCCACCTTGCTTTTTGTGCTTCGTTCATGTAGTGTGTGTGTGTGTGTGTGTGTGTGTGTGTGTTGAGAGAGAGAGAGAGAGAGAGAGTACATCCGTTTCTGTGCGTGTGCGTGTGTTTGATTTTCAAAGGTAATGTGAGAAGAGTGTGTGTAATGGGGAATAGAAGAGATTCCCTGTAGTTTCGCTGATTGCGTTTTCATTGTTGCTTTTCTTCTCTACCTGTTATAACGTGAATATGATATCAGTTTTAATGTACAGTTTATATCTGTTATAGCGTGAATATGATATCAGTTTTAATGTGCAGTTTATATCTGTTATAACATGAATATGATATCAGTTTTAATGTACAGTTTATATCTGTTATAACGTGAATAGGGTATCAGTTTTAATGTACAGTTTATATCTGTTATAACGTGAATATGATATCAGTTTTAATGTGCAGTTTATATCTGTTATAACGTGAATATGATATCAGTTTTAATGTACAGTTTATATCTGTTATAACGTGAATATGATATCAGTTTTAATGTGCAGTTTATATCTGTTATAACGTGAATATGATATCAGTTTTAATGTGCAGTTTATATCTGTTATAACGTGAATATGATATCAGTTTTAATGTGCAGTTTATATCTGTTATAACGTGAATATGATATCAGTTTTAATGTACAGTTTATATCTGTTACAACGTGAATATGATATCAGTTTTAATGTGCAGTTTATATCTGTTATAACGTGAATATATCAGTTTTAATGTGCAGTTTATATCTGTTATAACGTGAATATGATATCAGTTTTAATGTGCAGTTTATATCTGTTATAACGTGAATATGATATCAGTTTTAATGTGCAGTTTTTATCTGTTATAACGTGAATATGATATCAGTTTTAATGTACAGTTTATATCTGTTATAACGTGAATATGATATCAGTTTTAATGTACAGTTTATATCTGTTATAACGTGAATATATCAGTTTTAATGTGCAGTTTATATCTGTTATAAAGTGAATATGATATCAGTTTTAATGTGCAATTTATATCTGTTATAACGTGAATATGATATCAGTTTTAATGTACAGTTTATATCTGTTATAACGTGAATATGATATCAGTTTTAATGTACAGTTTCGCTAATGTAAAAGCTGGGTTGGCCTGAATGTGCATTCTTTTTGTGCGAGTTTATGAAGAAAAAGTTGGATAATTTTCAAAATCAAATGAGCCTTTTTTTTCTTCCCCGAAAACCCTTGCTTTAGTTCAGAGTTTCAAAACGCCATTTTTATTTTATATATATATATATATATATATTGATTTCATGATTCCACAAGCCATTGACGCAATAGTTGTTTGTGTCGGTCATGGTGTTTTACTGGTCGCGTCCTGAGGTCAGTAGATTTTATCATTCCACGATGCTTTCATTCACTTTCCTGATGCTGGTCAGGTGGTTGTCACCGGCCGTAAACATGTTGGCAGGCACGACGGCTGATTGTGTGTGTGTGTGTGTGCGCGTGTGCGCGCGTGCGCGCGTGCGTGTGTGTGTGTGTGTGTGTGCGTGCGTGCGTGCGTGCGTGTGTGTGTGCGCGCGCCCCCTTTCACGGCTTCACGTAAGACATCGGTAATCCCATAAGCCGTTTTCACGACAAATACCAATTTCATACAGTACGATAAGCAGGCAGGGTGAACAGCTCCGACTGACACAAAATGCACACCTCAAACACTGACACACAATGCACACCTCAAACACTGACACACAATGCACACCTCAAACACTGACACACAATGCACACCTCAAACACTGACACACAATGCACACCTCAAACACTGACACACAATGCACGCCTCAAACACTGACACACAATGCACACCTCAAACACTATGCACACAATGCACGCCTCAAACACTATGCACACAATGCACGCCTCAAACACTGACACACAATGCACGCCTCAAACACTGACACACAATGCACACAATGCACGCCTCAAACACTATGCACACAATGCACGCCTCAAACACTGACACACTATGCACACCTCAAACCCTGACACAAAATGCACACTTCAAACACTGACACACAATGCACATCTCAAACTCTGACACACTATGCACACCTCAAACATTGACACACAATGCACACCTCAAATACTGACACACTATGCACACCTCAAACACTGAAACACAATGCACACCTTAAACACTGACACAAAATGCATAACTGAAACCTTTTGATGCCATTTTGGGTGGAATAACAAAGAAAGAAAGAAACAACAATAGAGAGTGCACATATATGATTGTACAAGTGTACACACGGGAATCTTACTGAATGCATAAATAATGCAAACAAGCACAGCACAAGGTTCAACAAAACGACATGCATCACTACCCCTGGGATGGTGTCTGCATACTGGTCAGACCACTGAGAGGGAGAGAGGGAGAGAAAGGGGGAGAGATAGGCGGGGGGCGGAGACACACAGAGAGAGAGAGGGAGACAGAGAGGGAGACAGAGAGAGAGAGAGGGGGGGAGACAGAGAGAGAGGGGGGGACAGAGAGAGAGGGGGAGAGAGAGATGGAGACAGAGAGAGAGGGAGACAGAGGGAGAGAGAGAGGGAGACAGAGAGAGAGATTCAAGATTCAAGATTCAAAAACTTTATTACTCAAGGGTAAAGATTTTAGGCATTGCCTAGTCTTCCAATCTGTCCTTATGACAACAAAAACAGTAACGATAAGACACAACAATAATAATAGTAAATACTACTACTACTACTACTACTACTACTACTAATTATAATACTAATCAACGGACCATCATCATCATAAAAAATATAATGAAGGGAACACTGTCACACACTCACACCCACCCACCCACACAACATATGCACACACTCATCCCCAAACACACACACCTTTATGCATATACATATTTGCACATATACCCACATGCATGCATATGTCTACATGTACATACAGATATGTATGCATACGTATACATAAACATAATTAGGTATCAAATCATATTGTAGTACATTACAGAGGGAGACAGAGAGAGAGAGGGAGACAGAGAGAGATGGGGGGGGGGGGGGGGAGGACAGAGAGAGGGGGGGGTGGGGGAGGGCGGAGACATCAAAATAATGATCTTATCTGTGTCGTTGGTACGCGTCACTTTTTTGCCTGTAGAAGAGCCCAGGTAGAAAGGAGTTGGTTCATCGTCTCCTTCATTGTCCTTCACCTCTGTTGAGTCTCCGGGAATCAGCACAAAGATTGATAGTCGTTTCTTCACGTGATTTCATTCTGCACGGCACGGAGTAGGTCAGGACAGAGGTTCCCCCCTGCTTCTGTTAACCAGCTAACCCAGTGCCACCTGCCCTGTGTGGGGAGCACACCGAACAAGTGATCCGATGGGCTCCGCCAGACCTGACCTGCCCGAGACACGACGAATCACGAAGGAAAAGACCACAGAGACCAGACAGGACCGGTCGCAGCCCGGGTTAACAATGGCCGCGCCATCCACCGACCTCCCATCAGGGTGGGCGGGGAGTGATATAACAGGGGGAATCCAGTGATGTCCTTGGCGGAAAGAACACTAGGACACTCTACGATGACCATCACTGCTGCCATTACCACTACTGCTGGTGCTGGTGCTGGTGCTGTTTCACGGTGTTTTGCTTTTTTTTTTCTCTGACAGAACTACTACCACCACCACTGCTGCTGTAGCTTTTGCAACAACAACAGCAAGAAGAAAACAAGTAACCCGCACCCCCCGTGGACCCGCACCCCCCTGGGGCCCCCACCAGAGCAGGACCAGCAGCAGTAACAGCACGAGGAACGTGACCCTCTCGGTTCCCGCGCTGCCCCCTGGCGGTCTCTGTCTTTCTCCACTCAGCCTTGGCGCTAACGAGGCAGAGAGGGAGGAAGGGGGAGGTGTGGGGTGGGGGAGGGGTAAGGGGGGGTTCATCACCACTGTCAAGTCACCGCTAATCACCCTGCCTCCTCACAAAGGTCAATGGATGACAGCCGCCCCTCCTCCCCCCCGCCCCCCCCCCCCCACACACTCCTCTTCTCTCCACCCTCCGTCCACATGCTTCCATCCCCCCCCTCTCTCTCTCCCTTTCTCTCTCTCCGTCTCTGTCTCTCTTACACACATTGGTACGAACGAACGAAGACGCGCGCGCGCACACACACACACACACGTTTCAAGTTTTAATTATCCTTTCACTCCTACTGGAGTATGGAGGATTACTGCAAAATAATCTTTTCATGCCCAGAACAATCATTTCCAAATACACAATGTCACCTAAAAGTTGAGGAAACACAAATGTCTTTTAACTCCAAAAGTATAGCTAGGCAACATTTGCAAATCTAATCATCTTACCTACAGCTAAAATGACTTTATTGCCTCCTTTGAGCATATTACAAAAATTAAAAACCGATTTTGGAGACAAATATTTTTTTAGGAACATATTTATTTCGTAACTGTTAATAATTGGGACATTCCATTATAAAATGAAACTCATCTCCAATCACAGACACACACAAACAAACACAAACACACACACACACACACGCACACACACACACACATATAACCCTGAAGCAACAGGACCCCTCTCAGAAACTACACCACAAGTCACCCCCTCACCACCCCTCCCTCTCCACCCCCTCACCACCCCTCCATCTCTCCACCCTCTCACCACCTTGACAGAAAAAAAACTAAGGAGAAAACAAGGTCATCCGTTAAATACCAGCATCCAATTCCTCCCAAGACCCCCTCCATCTCTCTGAAAGGTCAGAAGCTGCCGAGGACCCGGATTGTCCGGAGGCTACACGATGAGGTAAAGGAGACATGTGACGACAGGAAAAATGTGATGAGAACCACACGGCCGAACAATGACCACAGGCCACAGAAAAAGTAAACGTCGCTAAAAAAAAAAGAAAGAAAGAAAAGCCCTGAGATGCCCCCTACCCTTGACACAAGTCCCTGTCCTGGGTGTGTCTCCTCGTTAACTAGCGCCGTGCAGCAAGACTCGCCTGCAGGTCTTATATGGAACCTGAGAGAGAGCTGGGGTCATCTCTGGAACTGACTCACGGTTCGGGAAGGTGGTGGTGGTGGTGGTGGTGGAGGGGGGGGGTTGTGGTGGTTTGGGGGGTGGATATGGGTAAGAGGATAGGGGAGTGGGGGCAAGGGGGGGGGTTCCCTTGATGAGATCCCGCGCCTCGGTGAGTGTTGAGAGTGATGTAAAGAATTTTGATATGACAAAAAAGGGAGGGTGAAGCTGAGAGGAGTGCTTGGGGGGGGGGGGGGGGGGGGGATAATGGTGGTGGTGGGCGTGGAAGTGAAAAGGAACTGATGAAGTTGGACTTAAGACCGATGGTTTTTTTCTTGTGTGTGTGTGTATGTGTATTTTGTGTGTGTGTGTGTGTGTGTGTGTGTGTGTGGGGTTTGATGTTGTGAGTGAGTGAGTGAAGTCCGGCAAGAGACAGAAAAAGGCGGAAAAGGACTGCACAAGTGTGGGAGGAGGGGGTGGGGGTTGGTGATGTAAACGAGGAGGGAGGTGTGACGGTCACACACAGAGAAAGAGACAGGAGGAGGAACAGGGAACAGAGAGTGATTGACAGAAGAGAGAGAGAGAGAGAGAGCGAAGAAAAAAAGAGACAGAGAGAGAGAGAGAATTCAAAAACTTTATTACTCAAGGATAAAGATTTTAGGTATTGCCTAGTCTTCCAATCTGTCCTTGTGACAACAAAAACAGTAACGGTAAGACACAACAATAATAACAATGATAAATACTACTGCTACCACTACCACTACCACCACCACCACTACTACTACTACTACTAATGATAATTATAATACTAATCAACGGACCATCATAAAAAATGAGAGAGAGAGAGAGAGAGGGGGGTGTGTGCAGAAAAGAGCATTTCAGAGAACAGTGAGCACGAGATAATTGGAATCAGATAGATCGAGTAGCGGAGGAGAAAGAGTGAGATAGAGAAAGAGTCTCACCAAATATAAATTTGTTTAAAGCATGTATTGGAACACTAAGAGAGACAGACAGACAGACAGAGATTAAGCTTGCTTCCAAAAGCCTCAATTTGTCGCTTCTTCCTCCTCCCATCCTTAACGCCCCCAAACCCCCCCCTACCCCCCCCCCCCCCCCCCCCCCAAAAAAAAAAAGTTCATCTTGTGAACATCCTCTGGCACACACACACACACACACACACACACACACACACACACACACACACACAGAGTGACACACACACACACACACACAGAGAGAGAGAGAGGGAGAGAGAGAGAGAGCTTCCCAATAAAGATCGTGTCTCCTAATACCAGCCCCATAATTGATCCCAGAATCGTCGGCAACCCATGAAGATGAGAAACCACTAAAGAGCCAAGACCAACAGGACGGCGCAGTGCAGACAGCGACACAATATGAGTACCACACGTCTGCAAATGGCCGGGGGGCTCGAGAGAGAGAGGAGAGAGGAGAGAGAGAGGGGAGAGAGAGAGATGGACGCGGAGAAGCTTACGGATGACTTAAAATACCACGGCCCCTTGGGAACAAGTTCAATGAGCGTAGATTTATAACACAGACAAGGGTTATTAGCTGAGAGAGAGAGAGAGAGAGAGAGAGAGAGGGGGGGGGAGAGGAGAGGGGGAGGGGGGGGGGAGGGAGGAGAGAGAGAGGGGGGGGGAGGGAGAGAGAGGGGGGGGGGAGGGGGAGGGAGAGAGAGGGAGAGAGAACCAACAAATGACGAGCCACAAGTTAGCAAGTCTCCAGGCAGCCTGTGAGCGCCGCCCAGCCCAACGAGGTCTTTAACCATCACAGGACACAAGGGAAAGGCCTGAGGGACAGACTGCATGACTCCGTGCTGCATGGGGCCTGACTCACCACGCTCATCACTCCATCAGTCTGCTGGGGAGGGGGAGGGGGAAGAGGAGGAGGAAGAAGAGGAGATGGCTATGAGATTCTATCATCACACGGGGGGAGTGGAGGGGAATTGTCAGATGATGGGGTTATGAGGAAAGATGACTGGTGAAGGAGGAAGGGGCATGGGGGGGGGGGGGGGGCTGGAGGGGAGGGGATGGGGATGGGGGGAGGAGGTGGTCGTGGGGGGACTTCGGGGAGAGGGGTGAGTGTCTTGAGGGTGACGGGAGAGGGGTGAATGTGTGGTAGGGGTGAGTGCGTGGTAGGGTGAGTGCGTGGTAGGGTGAGTGTATGGTAGGGGAGTGTGTATGGTAGGGGTGAATGTATGGTAGGGGTGTGTGTATGGGGGCGACGGGAGAGGGGTGAGTGTATCGTAGGGGGTGAGTGTGTGGTAGGGGTGTGTGGGAGGCCGGGGGGGGGGGGGAAGAGAGAGGAGAGGGCTGAGTGTATGGGGGAGAGAGGGGTGGGGGTTGGGGGGTGGGCGTGATAAGCTTGAGCTTAGTGGAGCCAAGAGTAAGAGAGGCAACGTGGTTTTCTGAGACAAAGATAGTATGGATGAACAAGAAGTAAGATTGAAAATATCCGTTATTTCTGATTTGTCACTTTCCTCCCACGCCCTCCCCCTTCCCTCCTCCCCCCCTCACACCCCCCTCACCACTCTCTTTCTCTCTGTTTCCATGTCCGTGTGTCTTTCCCTCTCTCCACCCCCCAAACTCCCTCCCACTCCCCCACACAATTCTACCATTGTTTCGAAAAGACAGAGTTGTATTTGTATCTTCCTCGACATTTCCTTTTTGCGCACTGGTAAAACTACACATCACGGAAAACGGAGGCTTTTACTTTCTAGCAGCTTTGCAAGCTCCTGTTTCCGGACGGTTATTTAGAGATCCATGTCCAACATGTCGGGCTTCACAACTACATGTATGGCATCGAAGAAGCTCCACCTTAAAACCATTCTACAGAAAACTCCTATAGGATTTGAGGTGGTGTTTTTTTGTTGGTTTTGTTTTTTGTTTTAGGAATGCATGCCATAGCAATTACAAATAACTGGTTTCGTTGGAGTGACGTCATTAAATCTGCAAACAGTTTCCAGGAAATATGTTGACCACACACATGTTTTACATCAGAACTTTCACATCAGAGAGTAAAGATAGTGTAACAGCGGTTGTTATTTAAGACAACTCTTTATGGGGTTTCAGAAGTACAGATTTTTACTCGGCTTCAACTTGCTTGAAGGGCAAGAAAAGCTGTAGTTTTAGGATGCTTCCGAACTACTGTAAGTCTGTCTCATTTTTGCATTCCTTTTCCAAACGCAGCACCCGATTGAATGAAACGTCACTCGTTACCAATTATTACCCCAAGAACGCGGTGCTCACAAACTTGTTCAACTGAGTTCTTGTTTACCTCAAGTTTTAGAGTGAGAGGCTTACGTTGGTGTTTTTGTCTGGGTGTCAGTGCCATACTTTTTGTCTTATGTGGGTTAAGTTCCATGTGATTCTGGTTACACCAGTCTGAGATGTCATCTATTCCCTGTTGTAGCGATGATTGTACAAGATCGATGTTGGCGTCACTACAATGAAGAGAACTGTCATCAGCGAACAGATAAAAACAAACCAAAAAAGACACACAAAAAACCAACAACGTTATTTGAACACTACAAATACAATGGCGCGTTGTGGACTGGGTCGAACCCTTTGTAGTCTGACAGTTTAGTTGAAAGAAAACAGTAAGAGATATTCGGTAAGTACTGAACTATAATACTTGTTAGACAGCTAAAGCAAATGAGCAAGCTGGACGGAATACCAAATTCACGATCTGCAGATGATGGTCGTGTTAAGTCTCAGATTGGGTAGCTCTCTGATGCACAGTTTTGACATGGTTTCGTTTTGTGGGGCTGTTTTATGGTACGGTAGCCTTTTCACCACAGCACAAAGAGAGTAAAAAACTCTCTCTCTCTTCTATATATATATATATATATATATATATGTGTGTGTGTGTGTGTGTGTGTGTGTGTGTGTGTTTAAGAGAGAGAGAGTGTATGTGTTTGAGAGGGAACAGAGGGAAAGATACACACATATACACACACACGCACACACACGCACGCACGCACGGACGCGCGCGCGCGACGCGTTCAGACTCAAAATAGCCAAGATACAGAAGAACACGGAAGGACAAAAAGACAAATTATATTTTGCTTCGTCACAATTTACAACAACAACAACAACAACATGTCGATCGCATTGTTGCGCAAGCCAGTGTGGAGAAAACGTGAGTGCAGCAAGAAAGGCTTGTTGGGGCAACAAAGGCCAACACCAACACGATGGCAGTCAGCTGAACAAACCTACAATCATCAGGCAGTTACCTTCTGCTACACGACGGGAGACTGTGTGTGTGTGAGGAGGGGAGGAGGGGGCGAGGAGGTGGGGGAGTGTGGGCGGAGAGGGGGGGGGGGGGGGGCAGAAAGAGAGATAGACGGGGTGAGAAATACCGAGAGACAGAGACAGAGAGAGAATCAGACATGCGAAGGGTAAACACACACACACACACACACACACACACACACACACACACACACACACACAGAGCAATCAACATGGACGGAAACTTTGGAACCCGAGCGAATAAAAAAGAATAGATAGAAAGCAAGCAAGAAAGAGAGAGGGGGGAAGCATCCCCCAGAACAGAAACATGTGTTCAGAAAAGAAGTGTAGAAAGAGGAGGGAGATATGAACAGATACGAAGAGAAAACGGAGTTAGTCTTGAGAGAGAGAGAGAGAGGCGGGGATGGGGTGGGAGGGGAGGCGTCGGGAAAGTGGCGGCAGGCAGATGAAGTGCAGTATTACAGAAACACATGTACATCAAAAGTACAGCGTTGGGATGTGCTTGAAAGGGAGAGGAAAGCCATAAACAGGTACGAAAACACAAGTCAAGAGAGACAGACAGACAGACAGACAGAGAGGCAGACAGACAGCACACAGAGCACAAGGAAGAGAGGGAGAAATGCGGACCATGGAGAGATGTACTGTGAAAGCCACAGCTGTCCACACGGGGGAACGTACATCCCTCACTTAGAATTCTAGCGGGAAGTTTGGGGTTTGTCACAAGCTGGTCTGCGAGCGCGCGCGCGCACACACAGACACACACACACACGCAAGCACGTACGCACGCGCGCGCGTAAAGAAAGAAAGAAAGAAATATGATACAATGTCACCTGCCCATGAACATTTAACGTTCGCAAAAAGATCGTCCATTGACATAGAAACAAAGAGACTAAGAACAGTGTGACTGGAAAAGCAGTCATTTGAAGTGAAAAGAAGAAAGAGAGAGAGAAAAGTGGGTAAGACGGGACACAATGAAAGAAAAGTGGGTAAGACGGGACGCGAGGGAGAGAAACGTGGGCAAGACGGGACGCAGGGAGGGAGGGAGGGAAAAAGTGGGTAAGGCGGGACGCAGGGAGGGAGGGAGGGAAAAAGTGGGTAAGACGGGACGCAGGGAGGGAGGGAAAAAGTGGGTAAGACGGGACGCAGGGAGGGAGGGAGGGAAAAAGTGGGTAAGACGGGACGCACGCAGGGAGGGAGGGAAAAAGTGGGTAAGACGGGACGCAGGGAGGGAGGGAGGGAGCGAAAAAGTGGGTAAGACGGGACGCAGGGAGGGAGGGAGGGAAAAAGTGGGTAAGACGGGACGCAGGGAGAGAGAGAAACGTGGGCAAGACGGGACGCGAGGGAGAGAAACGTGGGCAAGACGGGACGCGAGGGAGAGAAACGTGGGCAAGACGGGACGCAGGGAGGGAGGGAGGGAAAAAGTGGGTAAGACGGGACGCACGCAGGGAGGGAGGGAAAAAGTGGGTAAGACGGGACGCACGCAGGGAGGGAGAGAAAAAGTGGGTAAGACGGGACGCACGCAGGGAGGGAGAGAAAAAGTGGGTAAGACGGGACGCAGGGAGGGAGGGAGAGAAAAAGTGGGTAAGGCGGGACGCAGGGAGGGAGAGAAAAAGTGGGTAAGACGGGACACAGGGAGGGAGGGAGGGAAAAAGTGGGTAAGACGGGACGCAGGGAGGGAGGGAGGGAAAAAGTGGGTAAGACGGGACGCAGGGAGGGAGGGAGGGAAAAAGTGGGTAAGGCGGGACGCAGGGAGGGAGGGAAAAAGTGGGTAAGACGGGACGCAGGGAGGGAGGGAGAGAAAAGTGGGTAAGACGGACACAAGGAGAGAAAAAAGAAGAAGAGAAAAGAAAGGCTGAATCGCCTCGCGTGACGGGATCGACATCCGAAACATTCAACTCTTCTTCAACGAGAGGCTTAAAAAGAAACGCGGCACATCATCTCTTTTTTTTTTCTTTTTTTTTGTTGTTAATCCCACAATCATCGGTTTGTGAGAAAAAGAGGGCGTGGCGAAGTCTTTCTTCTTCTACTTCTTCGGGATAATAATAACAATAACAACAATGATAATGATGATGATGATGACTTTGATGATGGTGACAGTAACAAGAGCAACAACAATCATCATCATCATTGTCATCATGAAATGACTTTCAAATTCTGCGTCATCACGTTACTGAACTTGTCTCTTTAAAAGTGTGTGTGTGTGTGTGTGTGTGTGTGTGTGTGTGTGTGCGTGCGTGTGCATGCGCGTGCGTGTGTGTATGTTCGTTCTTTATTTCAGCATCGTTTCGCTATTAGTGACATCAGACGATAAAAAGATGCAACCAAAAAAACCAAAAAAAAGGAAAAAAAAAAGGGGGGGGGAGTGGGGGAAGGAGGGGGAGTGGAGGAGGAGAAGTCAGGGTAAAGCAGAAAAGGTAGAAAACTACTAATCAATGCATAACTAACATGAAATTAGCTTTAACAGTAACAATTCAATAATGATAATAATAACTAAAACCATTAACACAATTATGAAGTGCATTAAAGGAACGTAGAAACAGGGCTATGAACTAATGCCTTTGAAAGTTCCTCTATAAGAACCTCTTTAGAAATAACTTCCCAAAAATCATCTGCAGAATAGTTATTTTCTTTGAAATACTTGGGCAAGAAGGTACGTAACTGTTGATAGTGAAACAAGCTATGATGCAAGCTGAACTGCTTACCACAAATGCATATAACATGTTTACTATATTTTTTCTTCAGCACGTCAAGTTTTATACGGAAGAAAGTAGAGGTTATTAATCTTGTATAGCAAGCTGATGGATTCGGTATGCTCGGGGAATAATGTCCCTTTCTGTTGTAAAAATTTTGCCTTCCATCGTTTATGAAATCGACCCCATGCTGTTTTTTCTAACAGAGTGTATGCCTCTTTCAAGGAAAGTCGGACATAAGTTTTTGTGAGTCTTGTGCTCCTCTTTTAGCTGCTTTACCAGCAGTTTCATTGCCATAAATGCCCACATGAGAAGGCACCCAACAAAAACTGACATCAGTACCTTTAATCCTCAAACGATGTACCAAATGTTTTGCCTCAACGACTACGTCAGGTCTTGTTTCAAGGCTAAATGATTCTAGAGCATAAAGTACTGATTTGGATTCAACAAAGAATGCTATTTTCAAGAAAACTATTTGAGTAGTTCAAAGCTTGTACAATACCAACAAGCTCAGCCGTAAATATGGACTGATTCTTTCCAATAAAGTAATATTTTTCAACTTTAAAAGCTGGAATAGAAAAAGCCGCGCCAGCATTTTTGTCATCAAGAACGGATCCATCTGTAAATGAGATGATTCTGGTATTTTTCTGCTATCTGTATTCTAGCAGTACTCGTCGTGATAATGATGTTTTCTTCCTTTTTTGTATAAGAGTGATTAATATCAAAATCTGCTTTCAACATTTCCCAGAAAGGAACAGGAGTATAAGATGCTTTTACAGCTAACTTTCATGTTAACACCAGATTCTTTTAACAGATTTGAAACGTAAGTTGCAACTGTTTCTTGTGATGAAATGGCTTTAGCTCTTTTAGGAAAATCAATGTCCGATCTTACTGTCAGTTCATCAGCAATGAAATTTTCTGTAATAGAAGTGTATCTTACAGCTAATTTTGCTGTTGCTAACTCACGACGTTCATTTAAAGGAAGAATTCCGGCTGTTTTGTATGTTTCCTGTTTGGATGCATGAGATGTGTGTGTGTGTGTGTGTGTGTGTGTGTGTGTGTGTGTGTGTGTGTGTGTGTGTGTGCGTGCGTGCGTGCGTGCGTGCGTGCGTGCGTGCGTGCGTGCGTGCGTGCGTGCGTGCGTGCGTGCGTGCGTGCGTGCGTGCGTGCGTGCGTGCGTGCGTGCGTGCGTGCGTGCGTGCGTGCGTGCGTGCGTGCGTGCGTGCGTGCGTGCGCATCCGTGCGTGCGTGTGTATGTGTGTTGGTTTTTAGTTTTGCGTCTTTTCATAAGTAGTGATATCAGACGATTACAAAAAGAAAGAATGGAAGAGAAGTCAGGAAACCAGAAGAGGTAGAACACTACTGAGAACTGCTTAACTAACATGAAATGCATAACTAACATGCAATTGGCTTTGACAGTAACAACTCAATACTGATAATAAGAACTAACACCATGAACACAGTTCTGAAGAAAACATTAAAGGAATGTAGAAACAGGGCTATGAACCGATGGCTTTAACTCTCTCCATACGAACGGCGAAAGAGACGACGTTAACAGCGTTTCACCCCAATTACCACCATCAAAATATTGCAAGCGGAAGGCTCTTATACTGAAGACGTGAATGTTGCCAAAGAATACCACAATTCTGACCACGGAAGCTAAAGGTTGGGTCATTGAGACACCCACTGGACATCGGAGGGGTCTGTGTAGAGGAGAAGAGAGGACTGGCCGTACTGAGGGAGTTAAAAGTTGGCCCATAAGAACCTCGTCAGAAATAACTTTTCAAAAATGGTCTACATACTAGTTATTCTCTGTGAAATACTTGTGCAATGGAAAGACAGAAGGAGAACAAGAGAGGGAGAGAGGGAGAGACAGAAGGACGGACAGACAGGGGGAGGGTGTGGGTCACAGCTGTAATTAGTGTTTGCTGACGACAAGACTGATCTGGCCTGCGGGAGGAGATGGAGGGGGCGTGGGGGGGAGATTCAGGGAGGATGTGGGGGAGTCAGGGGGGTGGTGGGGGGGAAGAGACCGCAGATAGCTGGGGGCAGGCGATGGGAAGGTGTGTGTTTGTGTGTGTGTGTGTGTGTGTGTGTGTGTGTGTGTGTGTCTCGCTCTCTCTCTCTCTCTGTATGTGTCTCTGTGTGTGTGTGTGTTTCTCTCTCTCTCTCTCTCTCTCTCTCTCTCTCTCTCTCTCTCTGTGTGTGTGTGTGTGTGTGTGTGTGTGTGTGTGTGTGTTGGCGCGCTTTTATGTGTGTGTGTACCATTGTGTTGGAGCGTGCATGCGTGCATGCTTGTTGGCTCAGAGTAACCACTGCTGACTTGACTCCGGAGCTGTGCAGGGTCTTCTGTGGATGTGTGGCCTCGTAACGACATCACATTACAGGCTCCCTTTAAACTGCCGGCACTGACAGACCAACCAGGGTGTGGCTGTGTACACACATGACGTCATCTTTTTTCCCCTATGAATTTGTAAGACATTCCCTGTTTGTACGAAATATCTAGCTGCTATAGATCTGTCTGTCTGCCTGTCTGTCTGTCTGTCTCTATGTCTCTCTGCCTCTCTCTCTCATTTATAGCAGCAGCAGCAGCAGCAGCAGGAGGAGTTGTAGAAGTCGCAGTGGTGTTAGTCATAATCTTTCACTTTTGATATTTCACGAAAACCAAAGTGGTGATGAAGGTGAGGGGTGAGGGGTAACTAACCAGTATCACTGAGCTGAATGGAAGGAGTGGCAGCCGCGGTAACATAAACATCGCCACGCACGGCAGCCGGGTCTCCATCTTGCTAGAGGCTGGCAGCGTCCATCTTGCTAGAGGCAGGCAGCGTCCATCTTGCTAGAGGCTGGCAGCGTCCATCTTGCTAGAGGCAGGCAGCGTTCATTTCACTGCTGGACAGTAGTAGAGTGTAGACATTTTCAGCAAAATATTTAATCGTTGTTTGGCAATGAACTGCGACAGTAGGTAGGAAAAAGAGAACTATTTGTTTAAAAAAAAAAAAAAAAAAAGTAAACAAGCGATCTTTTATTTTTGACATCTCTCTCTCTCTCTCTCTCTCTCTCTCTCTCTCTCTCTCTGTCTTGACCATGATAATAACGACTAATAATAATAATAATAATGTTGATAATGATAATAACAACAGTTGATGATGATAATGATAACGACAACGACGACGACGACAACAAAACAACAACAATAATAATAATCAAATCAGTATCAGTAGCTCAAGGAGGCGTCACTGCGCTCGGACAAACCCATGCACGCTACACCACATCTGCCAAGCAGATGTCTGACCAGCAGCGTAACCCAACGCGCTTAGTCAGGCCTTGAGTGAAAAAAAGGGAAAGAAAAGATAAAAAAAAAAAGAGAAGTAAAAGAATATAAAAATGATAATATATAATAATAATGATAAAAATAATATCAAAATAAGAAGAAGAACTGTAGAAAATGAAAATAGAAATGAAATAAAATGAAAAATGTGATAATGATAATGATAATAGCAATGATAAATAAGGATGATTGAAACAAAATAAGATAAATAGATGAATAAATGGATGAATAAAAAAAAATTAAACGAAAGAAAAACGGAAAACAAAGTAGAGGGGAAAAAAAACAAAGTGGGAAAAATAGGAGGTTGGAGGTCCCACAATAGACACGAAAAAACATCATCAGTGTGTGTGTGACACACACACACGCACACACACACACACACACACACACACACACACACACACACACACACACACACACACACACACACACACACAAGGAAAAGAAAGTAGGAAAAATTAGCATGGAGGTTGGCGGTCCCACAAAAAACAAACAAAAACAACCAACAAGAAAACAACAGTCGAAACACAAACACTCTGTGTGTGTGTGTCTGTGTCTGTGTGTGTGTCTGTGTCTGTGTCTGTGTCTCTGTGTGAGTGTGTGTCTGTCTGTGTGTGTGTCTGTGTGTGTGTGTGTCTGTGTGTGTGTGTGTGTGTGTCTGTGTGTGTGTCTGTGTGTGTGTCTGTGTGTCTGTGTGTGTGTCTCTGTGTGCGTGCGTGATCACCTTCATCTCGTTTTCTCTCTTTGCCCCCCTCCCTTCTGTAAGTTTTCGTCACTGTTATTTTACAGCTGAGTAACCAGTTTATCTCTCCCTCTCTCTCTTGTCCAGTTGTTTATATACATTAAAACCAAAGTAATTTTTAGCCACAACAGATTTGCCAGCTTAATTAGAGAGACTCAGAGAACACTGAACACTGAACACTTTAATGTCAATAGCTTTACAGCCCTAATGACATGGGGGTTCATAATACAAATAACAACATGCATCAATAGTAATAATATTGATGAAAACCAAAGCCAAAACGAAATCAATCAATCTGTGCAACAAAGTGCAGTTCGACCATCCATTCAAAGTAATGGCATATAGTGAGAAATAAAAACAAAAACATATAAAAATGTATAACATAAATATTTTCCATATGAGAATGACAACACAGAT
>NC_134878.1:2815000-2822500 GCF_041734735.1 Babylonia areolata | reverse complement strand
ACCGATGAAACAATTGTTGATCACCATTATAACCAAATTATACACAGCGACAAATGATACACTGGTTTTCTTTCCATTGTAACTTGGGCAATGGCCTGTGTGTGTGTGTGTGTGTGTGTGTGTGTGTGTGTGTGTGTGTGTGTGTGTGTGTGTGTTCTATTTGTTTTCTCTTGTTCAAATTATGCTTGTATTATTGAGTGCATGTACAAGGAACTCATGTGGAAGGGGGAGGTGTGTGTGTGTGTGTGTGTGTGAATGGACTACGGACTGCATTGAACTGAATGAATGTAAGGCGAGAGAATGAACCAGAGTTATAAACACTCCACCGAAAAGGACGTATGTGTCCATGTGCATTAAAAAAAAAAAAAAAACCACCCTCAAAATCTCAACTCTGTACTATGGGCAGTGTCTTCAGCATTAAGATATCAAAGCGTCAAGCGTCTCTCTCTCTCTTCATATTGTACACACACACACACACACACACACACACACACACACACACACACACACACACACACACACACACATATATATATATATATATATATATATATCACAAATCTTTTCGTTTTTGTTTTGACTGTCGATCCGGTCGCAATGAGAGAGGATCATGTTGATCCAAACGAGGACATGGGCGTGATGGTTATAGTATTTTGTGAGTATGATGGTTATAGTGGTTATAGTATTTTGTGAGTATGATGGTTATAGTGGTTATAGTATTTTGTGGGTATGATGGTTATAGTGGTTATAGTATTTTGTGAGTATGATGGTTATAGTGGTTATAGTATTTGTGGGTATGATGGTTATAGTATTTGTGGGTGTGATCATTATAGTATTTGTGGGTGTGATGATTATAGTATTTTGTGTGGGTATGATGGTTATAGTATTTGTGGGTATGGTGGTTACAGGATTTTGTGGTAGGATGGTTTTAGTATTTGTGGGTAGGATGGTCATAGTATTTGTGGGTGTGATGGTTATAGTGGTTATAGTATTTGTGGGTGTGATGGTTATAGTGGTTATAGTATTTTGTGGGTATGATGGTTATAGTATTTGTGGGTGTGATGGTTATAGTGGTTATAGTATTTTGTGGGTATGATGGTTATAGTGGTTATAGTATTTTGTGAGTATGATGGTTATAGTGGTTATAGTATTTTGTGGGTATGATGGTTATAGTATTTGTGGGTGTGATGATTATAGTATTTGTGGGTGTGATGATTACAGTATTTTGAGTGGGTATGATGGTTATAGTATTTGTGGGTGTGATCATTATAGTATTTGTGGGTGTGATGATTACAGTATTTTGAGTGGGTATGATGGTTATAGTATTTGTGGGTATGATGGTTACAGTATTTTGCGGTATGGTGTTTATAGTATTTGTGGGTGTGATCATTATAGTATTTTGTGTGGGTATGATGGTTACAGTATTTTGCGGTATGGTGTTTATAGTATTTGTGGGTGTGATCATTATAGTATTTTGTGTGGGTATGATGGTTATAGTATTTGTGGGTATGATGGTTATAGTATTTTGTGGTATGATGGTTATAGTATTTGGGGGTATGATGGTTATAGTATTTTGTGGGTATGATGGTTACAGTATTTTGTGGTATGATGGTTACAGTATTTTGTGGTATGATGGTTATAGTATTTGTGGGTATGATGGTTATAGTATTTGTGGGTATGATGGTTATAGTATTTGTGGGTATTGATTTGGGCATTCATCCCCCTCCCCCACCTCCCCCCATCATCACTAAACAGGTGATTGATTTGGGCATTCATCCCCCCTCCCCCACCTCCCCCCATCACTAAACAGGTGATTGATTTGGGCATTCATCCCCCCTCCCCCACCTCCCCCCATCATCACTAAACAGGTGATTGATTTGGGCATTCATCCCCCCTCCCCCACCTCCCCCCATCATCACTAAACAGGTGATTGATTTGGGCATTCATCCCCTCCCCTACCTCCCCCATCATCACTAAACAGGTGATTGATTTGGGCATTCATCCCCTCCCCACCTCCCCCCATCATCACTAAACAGGTGATTGATTTAGGCATTCATACCCCTCCCCACCTCCCCCCGATCATCACTAAAAGGTGATTGATTTGGGCATTCATACCCCTCCCCCACCTCCCGCCCATCATCACTAAAAGGTGATTGATTTGGGCATTCATACCCCCTCCCACCTCCCACATCATCACGAAACAGGTGATTGATTTGGGCATTCATACCCCCTCCCCACCTCCCCCACATCATAAACAGGTGATGATTTGCATCATAGCCCTCTCCCACTCCACATCATCACTGAACAGGGATTGAATTGGCATCTACCCTCCCCACTCCCAATGCACTAAACGGATTGATTTGGGCATCAACCCTGCCACCCCCACCGAAACAGAAAGAAAGATGACGAGGGAAACAGGAATCAGTCACATGTTCATGGACTGAATGAACTGGATGCATGAATGCACTGAACGGACTGAATGCATGAACGGACTGAATGTACTGAACGGACTGAATGTACTGAACGGACTGAGTGGATTGAATGGACTGAACGGACTGAACGGACTGAATGCACTGAACGGACTGAATGCACTGAACGGACTGAGTGGACTGAATGGACTTAACGGACTGAATGCACTGAACGGACTGAATGGACTGAATGCACTGAACGGACTGAATGGACTGAATGCACTGAACGGACTGAATGGAAAGCTCCATACGACAGGTGACTCGGGGTGGACAACAGATGACCACCAGAACAAGGGAACATGATGGATGGAGACAGGGAACACGCAGAAAGAGCGATGAGGGGGAGAGTGGGTGTGTTCAAACATTCATACTGGCACACCAACAGGCACGCACGCGCCCACACGCACACACACACACGCACACGCACACACGCACACACACGCACACGCACGCACACACACACACACACACACACACACACGCACACGCACACGCGCGACGCTGGTGATATGATGAAGATAGAGACACGTTATACACTCGCAAACACAAACAATACATGCACTCACACACTGGCACTTATGCTCTCTCGCTCTCTCACTCATACATACAAACACATACGCACACACGCACGCTTGTGCATACACACTGTTCAGATACACGAAGCATAATTGAACTTACTGCTATACAATGCATGCTTAGTCTTTGACATGATCGTGCGCGTTTCATTGTGTATGGGTTTTCCCGAGTTCTGTGTTTTACATGTGACAGTGGTGTCAACTGGTGAGTACATCACACACACACACACACACACACACACACACACACACACACACACACACACACACACACACACACAACTGACAATAGCAACTAATTTGCACTGTAATGAAGTATTCATTGATACACCTGAATAAATGACGCTCAGTTCACCGTATTGCAATACACATGCAGATCTTATTATGGTGTCATCTACATGCAACTCTTCTTTATTTTTGTTTGTTTGTTTGTTTACATTTAATCATTAGGCCCGGCATTGAGTTTGGCAGAAAGCGTACAAATCAGAGAAGCTTTTGTTTTAATGAAAGTGTTTGTTTGAATGTTGGGTTTCATATAATTCTTCTAGAGCATTCCTTTGACTGTCATCACTGTTTGTCTCTTGTCCACCATTGGGCTGCACACATCTATCGTCTATGTCTTGTCTTGTCTTGTCTTGTCTTGTCGGAACTCAGGCCCAATCCCATGACCGCCTAATCCCATGACTGCCCAATCCCATGACCGCCTAATCCCATGACTGCCCAATCCCATGCCTGCCTAATCCCGTGACTGTTAATCCCATGACCGCCTAATCCCATGACCGCCCAATCCCATGACAGCCCAATCCAAGACCGCCTAATCCCATGCCCGCCAAATCCCATGCCCGCCTAATTCCATGCCCGCCAAATCCCATGACTACCCAATCTCATGCCCGCCTAATCCCATGCCCGCCGAATCCCATGACCGCCCAATCCCATGACCGCCCAATCCCATGACCGCCCAATCCCATGACCGCCCAATCCCATGCCCGCCTAATCCCATGACCGCCCAATCCCATGACCGCCTAATCCCATGACCTCCAATGGAGAATGTTGGTGACACATCAGCAGTGCAGCGCCCCCCACGACCAGACCAGGTTTTGGGACCAGTGACAGTCTTGTATTGCATTGCATTGTATTGTATTGCATTGCGTTGTATTGTATTGCATTGTATTGTATTGTATTGCATTGCATTGCATTGCATTGTATTGTATTGCATTGCGGTTTATTTGTTTATTTATCATCAATGTTGTCTTTTTTATTTATTTATTTATTTATTTATTTATCATTATTATTATTATTATTGTTACTTTTTTACGCTTTTAGTTGACTTCATCAATTTTTTGCGCCTTAATCATATTATTATATTATTAGTAGTAGTTCTTTTTTATGTACTTATCCATTATTTATTTACTTTTTTTTCTCAAGGCCTGACTAAGCGCGTTGGGTTACGCTGCTGGTCAGGCATCTGCTTGGCAGATGTGGTGTAGCGTATATGGATTTGTCCGAACGCATAGACGCCTCCTTGAGCTACTGAAACTGTATTGCATTGCGTTGCGTTGTATTGCATTGCATTGAGTTGCGTTGTATTGTGTTGTATTGTATTGCATTGCATTGCATTGAGTTGCGTTGTATTGTATTGCATTGCATTGCATTGCATTGAGTTGCGTTGTATTGTGTTGTATTGTATTGCATTGCATTGCATTGAGTTGCGTTGTATTGCATTGCATTGCATTGCATTGAGTTGCGTTGCGTTGTGCTGTGCCGTATCAATGGAAAGCGAGGTGAGGAAGTGAAAGTACCGTGCCCTTCAACAGCCAACGAAAAGTTGTTTTTTGTCAAACGTGAGGTCACCATGACTACAGGGTCATTTTTTTTTTTTAAAAGAGGAAAAAAGACATACAGAGAAACGGACTGACTAACAGACTCACTGGCAGACAGACAAAGGTGCAATCAGAGAGAGAGAGAGAGAGAGAGAGAGAGAGAGAACAATGCAATACAGCATACCCGTGCTACAAAACGCACACCTGCCCCAATTGATCCCCCCAAACGAAACAGCACCCCCACCGGCGTTGACTCCCATTGACCCGTGAAGAAGACGGCACTCCAAAGTCTTCACAGGTTGTAATGACGTCAGGCAACTGTCCATCCTGGCAGGAGAAGGCACGCACCCCCCCCCCCCCCCCCCCCCCCCTCAGGCTGTCATGACAGGCTGTGTAAGTGTGTCTACGTACATGCGCGCGCGCGTGTGTGTGTGTGTGTGTGAGTGTGTGTGTGTGTGTGTGTGCACGTGCGTGCGTTCGTGTGTGTGTGCGCGCGCGCCCGTGTTTGTGTGTGTGTGTGTGTGTGTGTGTGTGAGAGAGAGAGAGAGAGAGAGAGAGAGAGAGAGAGCGTGTGTGTATGTGTGTACGTGCGTGCGTACGTGCGTGTGTGTGTGTGTTTTTCTTTTTAGTGTTCTCGACACTTTTCCTTTCTTTATGAGCGTGTTTGTGTCGACATCACAGAGAGGGAGACTCCTTTAACCATCACTGTCTTTCACATCCCCACCGAGCTCCCCCCCCTCCCACAACCCCCTCCCCCTCACACACACACACTCTCTCTCTCTGTGTCTCTTTCTCTCTCAGTCTCTCTCTCTCTGTCTCTCTCTCTCTCTCTCTCTCTCTCTCTCTCTCTCTCTCTCTACCGTCACTACTCCCTTGAACCTCACCACCAACCCCCTCAGCTGATGCCAAGATTTACCGTTTCTTTTAATTTTTTTTTTCTCTTCCCCCGAAAAGAAATCCTATGATTATTTACCGGCAAAGTGCGCGGCAGCAGAGGAGATATGTCTGTGGAAATGGCCGGGTAAAAACGGACGGCTTGTTTGCTTCCATTAAGGCTTGCTAGCAAGCTGCTTATTTCGGTGGAGAACACACACACACACACACACACACACACACACACACACACACACACACACACGCACATGCAGACATACTGAAGCAAGCACACGGATATATATTTTACAGCAGTCCACACACGCTGTCATATATTCACACACACGGAGACACACGGACATACATTTTACAGCAGTCCATACACGCTGTCATATATTCACACACACACAGACACACGGACATACATTTTACACCAGTCCATACACGCTATCACATATTCACACACACACACAGACACACGGACATACATTTTACAGCAGTCCACACACACTATCATATATTCACACACACGGAGACACACGGACATACATTTTACAGCAGTCCACACACACTGTCATATATTCACACACACGCGCATACGAACACATACACACACACATGCAAACGCACGCACGCATGTACGTACACGCACGCACATATATGTACATATAAGCATGTGCATATATACCACTCAAGCGTGCGAGTCATAATACACACATACACACGCAAAAATGTATGACATAATCACAGCGCCTGCGATATATTGACACAAACATGTACGCCAAAGCACTAACCCCAAAACAAAGAACACAAGAGCACACACACACACACACACACACACACCGACACCGACACACACACACACACACACACACATACACACACCGACACACACACACACACCGACACACACCGACACCGACACACACCGACACACACACACACACACACACACACACCGACACACACACACACACACACACACACACACACACACCGACACACACCGACACACCGACACACACCGACACACACACACACCGACACACACACACACACACACACACACACACCGACACACACACACACACACACACACACACACACACACACCCCGACACACCGACACACACCGACACACATCGACACACACCGACACACACACACCCCCCCGACACACACACACACACACACACACACACACACACACACACACACACCGACACACCGACGCACACACACACCGACACACACACACACACACACCGACACACACACACACACACACACACACACACGCACACACACACACACACACACACACACCCCGACACACCGACACACACACACACACCGAAACACACACACACAACACACACACACACACACACACACCGACACACCGACACACACACACACACACACACACACACACCGACACACACACACACACACCGACACACCGACACACACACACACACACACACCGACACACACACACACACACACACCGACACACACACACACCGACACACACACACACACACACACACACATGTAGTGTCTGTGACTTGACAACAGTCTCCATAGTCCTGACTGTACCTGTGGGTGGAACGCAATGTTGTCAGATTTCTGTCACTTCTCTCTCTGTCTGTCTCTGTCTGTCTGTCTTGTCTGTCTGTCTCTCTGTCTTTGTCTGTCTGTCTTTGTCTGTCTCTTAGTCTCTCTGTCTTTGTCTGTCTCTCTGTCTTTGTCTGTCTGTCT
>NC_134878.1:2802500-2810000 GCF_041734735.1 Babylonia areolata | reverse complement strand
TTGAAAACTGTTTCTGTCGGCGCTGAGAAGAGACGAGTTTGGTTTGACTTGGAATGCAGGCAAAGTAGAACGGTATTAAGACAACATTTGAGAAAGGTTAACAGATCAAACAGAGAAGAAGTCAGACTGAATTACATACAAAAAAGACGTGAATATAAGGAGTTACTAAGACGAAAGAAACGGAATTATAAAGTCAATTTTATTCATGATTTACAAAATAATTTAAATGACTCAAAGAAATTTTGGAACACCATTCGTTCAGTCAGACCGCGCTCGTCTTGCCAGACCAGTATTTCAAAAGAGCAGTGGTTTAACCATTTTAAAGCTGTGTTTAGTTCTGACTCCACTGATGTGAATGAATCCATTGCTGAACCCGCTGTGATGTATGTTAACGCACCATCTGATTTACTGAACTGTAGTATCTCCGAGTCTGAAATACGGATTGCGATCAGAGCTCTGAAAAGCAATAAAGCGGCAGGTCCTGATGGCATCATAGGCGAATTTTACAAAAACAGTGTGGACTGCATTATGCCTTTTCTGGTTAAATTCTTCAACCACATATTTGACAATGGTTTGTTTCCTCAAGAATGGTCTCTTGCAGTCATGCAGCCCCTACACAAAAAGGGCGACGCAAATAATCCAGATAATTTTCGAGGCATTTCACTTTTGAATATATGTAGCAAGATATACAGTTTTGTTCTGAACAAACGTATCAGTAATTGGATTGATGTGCATGGTCTGATTGGGGAAGAGCAGGCGGGTTTTAGAGCAGAACACAGTACAACTGACCACGTGTTCACATTGTATGCCATGGTACAAAAGCAGTTGCTTAGACACAGAAAATTATATGTCGCGTTTATTGATTTTAAAAAAGCTTTTGATAGTGTTTCCAGGAATAAATTATGGGTAATTTTAAAAAAGAATGGTCTAAATGGTAAAATACTGCAGGCTCTGAAAAGTATGTATGAAATAGTTAAAGCAAAAGTACGAGTTGGTGGTGATTTCACAGACAGTTTTATGTGCCCTCGTGGCCTCAAACAAGGTGAAGTATGTTCTCCATTACTTTTTTCTTTATTTATTAACGAATTGACCTCAGATGTGCTTGCGGGTGGCATGCATGGCATCCAGCTTTCTCCTGATTTTGTCCAGCTCTTGATCTTACTTTTTGCTGATGATGTAGCTCTGCTATCCGATACCCCAATAGGTCTTCAAACTCAGCTGAATATATTGTATGACACAGCAAAGCGACTTGATTTAATTGTCAATTTAGAAAAATCTAATGTGGTGGTGTTTAGAAATGGTGGCTACCTTGGTGCGAACGAGAGATGGTTCTATGGAAATGAACTTTTGAAAATTGTAAATGTATATAAGTACTTAGGTATCTTTTTGTCAACCCGCCTTAGTTTTACAGCAACATTAGAAGATCTTGCAAGTCGTGCCAGAAAAGGAGTCGTTGCTATCATTAGAACACTTTGGGCGATTGGAGAACATTCCCCTGGTATCTTTTTTAAAATGTTTGACTGTCAGATACAACCTGTGTTGACATATGGAGCTGAAATATGGGGAGTTACAAAAAATCTTGAATTAATCGAAGGTGTACATCTTTTCGCTTTAAAAAAGTTTTTAGGCGTACATTCAAAAGCTCCTAGACATTTGGTTTATGGTGAAACTGGTAGATTTCCACTCTATGTGATGACTTATGTTAAATGTATTAAGTTTTGGTTACGTCTACTAAAATTAAGCAATGATCGATTCCCCAAGAAAGCATACAATATGTTACTACATCTGCAAACACAAAATTATATCACATGGGCTTGTAGTATTAGAAATGTTTTGTACATGTACGGCTTTGGTTATGTGTGGGAGGCACAAGGTGTTGGTAATGAATGTGTGTTTATTCGTTGTTTTAAGCAACGGTTAATT
This sequence comes from Babylonia areolata, assembly GCF_041734735.1. Taxonomy (NCBI): domain Eukaryota; kingdom Metazoa; phylum Mollusca; class Gastropoda; order Neogastropoda; family Buccinidae; genus Babylonia; species Babylonia areolata. Next base: position 2,808,077 of record NC_134878.1, on the reverse strand, counting down.
GATTGTGCAAAGCAAAGCTGGCATTCCTCACTGCTGTCACATGAATTCTATCGAGTGTATTCTGTTTACAACCAATCACTTACAACATCTCCGTACTTACTGGTCGTGAAAAACTTTTTTGTACGCCGTCTACTTTCACGATTTCGAATGGGTATGTCAGATATGAATTGTCGCTTTTTACAGTATAATCCTGTTCCTGGTGATAAGAGAATGTGTAGTTTTTGTCACACAGCCCTTGAAACAGAATATCACTTTCTTTTGGTTTGTCCAGTTTATCAGACTCTAAGAGAAGAACATTTACCTGCCAAATATCACAGAAATCCAACCTTGTTCAAATTTGCCGCTTTGATGTCCTGTGTGTCGGAATCTTTAGTTGCGAAGTTATCGTTTTTTGTATGCAAGGCTTTTGGCGTGAGAGCGGAGCTTTTGTACTTGGACACGAGTGGATGAATATAGATATGCATTTTGTTACCCTGTGGCGTATACGTCAACCCCCCATACCCCTTTTTTTCCGATTCTTGCAATTTGTAATTAATTTTTTTGTCAGTTTTGTTAGCTTGTCAGCATTTCACTTTACCCAGATCGCTGGATCTGTGTGTTTAGCGCGCGAGCGTGCATGTGGGTGTGTATATACGTGCGTGCATGTGTTTGAGGGAAGGGAGAGGAGAGAGAGAGAGATAATGAGAGAGAGAGAGAGAGAGAGAGAGAGAGCTTGCAAGTCACATGCGCATTGATATATTATTCACACTATTTGATTCATTATGTAATATTTTTGTTAGTGGCCCACTCCTTTGTTATGGGCCGGAGGCCTAACAAATAAACCATTGTCTTGTCTTGTCTTGTCTCTCTCTCTCTCTCTCTCTCTCTGTCCGTCTCTCTCTCTCTCTCTATCCGTCTCTCTCTCTCTGTCCGTCTCTCTCTCTGTCCGTCTCTCTCTCTCTCTCTCTCTCTCTCTGTCCGTCTCTCTCTTTCTGTCCGTCTCTCTCTCCCTCTCTCTCTCTGTCCGTCCGTCTATCTCTCCCTCTCTGTGTCCGTCTCTCTCTCTGTGTCCGTCTCTCTTTCCCTCTCTCTGTGTCCGTCTCACTCTCTCTACCTCTCCCTCTCTCTGTGTCCGTCTCTCTTTCCCTCTCTCTCTCTGCCCATCTCTCTCTCTCTCTCTCTCTCTGTCCGTCTCTCTCTCTCTGTCGGTCTCTCTCTCTCTCTCTGTCGGTCTCTCTCTCTCTATCTGTCGGTCTCTCTCTCTCTCTCTCTGTGTCCGTCTCTCTCTCTCTCTCTCTCTCTCTCTGTTTCTTTCTCGAGCACGCACATGCCCCCAGGCAAAACAGAAATTACTCTAACACGTAAATACATGGACAATGAGTGCATTTCTGCCCCCGGTAGATCAATAGATGGCACGGCTCAACTTGTTGTGAATAGAATGTCTTCATTGATCAATCTTCGGGGTTTTCTTTTCTGCAAGGTACAGTAACATCGCCCGGGGCATAGTGATTCATCACACAATAAAGAATATATATATATATATATATATATATATATATATATATATATATATGGGATTCGCTAAGCAGTTGGGTACTCCTCCCAGCGTCCCTCCAGTAATCCAGGCACTGGTACACACACACAAGGAAAACCAAAACCTACATCTCCCTCTGACATATGCGGACAAGCGCTGAATGTATTTGCAGGGATTCAGAGATGGGTGGAGAAAAGAGAAAACTGTACAAAGACACGGAGAGACAGACAGAAAACAAACAGAGAACGCACAACTCAGAGAGAGAGGGAGAGAGAGAGGAGGGTGGGGAGAGTAGGGTATGGGAGAGAGGGAAACGAAACGAAACGAAACGAATCGAAACGAAATTTTATTTCACTCAGATAATGAGATAAGCAAATGTACGTGATTATTTCCACTCAGCCTTGAGGTAGGAAAAAAACATATAAACAAACATAGAAAGCAACTAAAAACAAGAACAACAAAATAACAACAACAACAACAACAACAGGAGGGGGAGGGGGAGGGGCGAGAGGGGAGGGAGTAAGATGGTGGTGAAGGAAACGAAACGAAACGGAATTTTATTTCAGTATGGTAATGACATAAGCAAATGCACGTGTTTTTGTAGGTGTTTTTTTTTCTTTCCTAGTTCTTTTTCATCTTTTATTATTTCTTCCCCTCCAGCCCCAGGACATGAAAGGTGGACAGCAGGAAGAGAAACAGCACAACAGACACCACGTCCCGTCAACATCCAATAACTCAACTCCCGTCTTAGCACTGCACAACCACTACAACGCTACACAGCGCTGTGATGTGGCAATGTGTTTGCACAACCACTACAACGCTACACAGCGCTGTGATGTGGCAATGTGTTTGCACAACCACTACAACGCTACACAACGCTGTGATGTGGCAATGTGTTTGCACAACCACTACAACGCTACACAGCGCTATGATGTGGCAATGTGTTTGCACAACCAGTACAACGCTATGATGCGGCAATGTGTTTGCACAACCAGTACAACGCAATACAACGCTATGATGTGGCAATGTGTTTGCACAACCACTACAACGCAATACAACGCTATGATGTGGCAATGTGTTTGCACAACCACTACAACGCAATACAACGCTATGATGTGGCAATGTGTTTGCACAACCAGTACAACGCTACACAGCGCTATGATGTGGCAATGTGTTTGCACAACCACTACAACGCTACACAGCGCTATGATGTGGCAATGTGTTTGCACAACCACTACAACGCTACACAACGCTGTGATGTGGCAATGTGTTTGCACAACCAGTACAACGCTACACAGCGCTATGATGTGGCAATGTGTTTGCACAACCACTACAACGCTACACAGCGCTATGATGTGGCAATGTGTTTGCACAACCAGTACAACGCTACACAGCGCTATGATGTGGCAATGTGTTTGCACAACCACTACAACGCTACACAGCGCTATGATGTGGCAATGTGTTTGCACAACCACTACAACGCTATACAGCGCTATGATGTGGCAATGTGTTTGCACAACCAGTACAACGCTACACAACGCTGTGATGTGGCAATGTGTTTGCACAACCACTACAACGCTATGATGTGGCAATGTGTTTGCACAACCACTACAACGCTACACAACGCTATGATGTGGCAATGTGTTTGCACAACCACTACAACGCTACACAACGCTATGATGTGGCAATGTGTTTGCACAACCAGTACAACGCAATACAACGCTGTGATGTGGCAATGTGTTTGCACAACCACTACAACGCTACACAACGCTATGATGTGGCAATGTGTTTGCACAACCACTACAACGCTACACAACGCTGTGATGTGGCAATGTGTTTGCACAACCACTACAACGCTATGTTGTGGCAATGTGTTTGCACAACCACTACAACGCTACACAGCGCTATGATGTGGCAATGTGTTTGCACAACCACTACAACGCTACACAGCGCTATGATGTGGCAATGTGTTTGCACAACCACTACAACGCTACACAACGCTATGATGTGGCAATGTGTTTGCACAACCACTACAACGCTACACAACGCTATGATGTGGCAATGTGGTTGCACAACCACTACAACGCTACACAACGCTGTGATGTGGCAATGTGTTTGCACAACCACTACAACGCTACACAACGCTATGATGTGGCAATGTGGTTGCACAACCAGTGCAACGCAATACAACGCTATGATGTGGCAATGTGGTTGCACAACCAGTACAACGCTATACAACGCTGTGATGTGGCAATGTGGTTGCACAACCAGTACAACACTATGCAACGTTATGATGTGGCAATGTGTTTGCACAACCAGTACAACGCAATACAACGCTATGATGTGGCAATGTGTTTACACAACCACTACAACGCTATGATGTGGCAATGTGTTTACACAACCACTACAACGCTATGATGTGGCAATGTTTTTGCACAACCAGTACAACACTACACAACGCTATAATGTGGCAATGTGTTTGCACAACCACTACAACGCTGTGATGTGGCAATGTGTTTGCACAACCAGTACAACGCAATACAACGCTATGATGTGGCAATGTGTTTGCACAACCAGTACAACGCAATACAACGCTATGATGTGGCAATGTGTTTGCACATCCAGTACAACGTGATGTGGTGATCTCAGTCTCCTAGGTGGACATCTAAACTGACACCACACACTGACACTGGCTCAAATACATAGTGGGTTACATTTCCGATAGAGCATACACACACACACACACACACACACACACACGCGCGCCTTTCAAGTGCAGGGAAGCGTGAACGTTTTTCTGCAGTGAAGGTGAGAAATGTGTGGCGTTGTGTGACTGACAGCAACAAAGGTTAAAGAGGTGTCGAAGTACGAAGGAATGACTGCACTCATACATTCACGGCATTTCTAGTTCACCCCCCCTCTCCCTCTCTTTCTGAAAAAAAGCATATTAGTGCATTTCTGTTAACTTCGAAATAAAGAATTTTGTCTTGTCTTTTCTTCTCTCTGTCTGTCTGTCTGTCTCTTTGCAATAAAGGTTGACTCAAGAGACTAGACCAAGCCAGAAATTCGCCGTTCGAAAAGTGCAAACATTAGAATTGATATTCTATGTACTTTGGTTAATTGCTTCATGTTGTACATTTCTTCAGGCTGAGAGCTGGATGAAAAAAAAAACCGCGTTCTCTTCGTCAGTGATTGGTTTGCCTTGCCATGTCCTCTCTCTCTCTCTCTCCCCCTTCTCACCCTCTCTCTCCCTTTCTCTCTTCTCTCTCTCCCTTTCTCTCTCACTCTCCTCTCTCTATCTCCTTTCTCCCTCTCTCTCTCCTCTCTCTCTTCTCTTTCCCCATCTCTCTCACTCTCCTCTCTCTCTCTTTCTCTCTCCCTTTCTCTCCGCCCCCCTCTCTCTCCCTTTCTCTCTCTCTCTCCCTCCTCTCTCTTTCCCCTTCTCTCTCACTCTCCTCTCTCTCTCCTTCTCTCTCCCCTCTCTCTCTTTCTCTCTCCCTTTCTCTCCGCCCCCTCTCTCTCTTCCTTTCTCTCTCTCTCCCTCTCCCTCCTCTCTCTCTCTCTCTCTCTCTCTCCCTTTCTCTCTCCTCTCCTCTCTCTCTCCCTCTCTCTCCTTTTCTCTCTCTCTCTCTCTCCCCTCTCTCTCTTTCTCCCTTTCTCTCCGCCCCCCCCTCTCTCTCCCTTTCTCTCTCCATCCCGTACAGGGAACATGGGAGGAGCCGTGTGACATAACCCAAAATGAGGCCGTTTGGTTTAGTTGTTTTACTGTCTCACAAACATGAGGTGTGCACTGAAAGCCCCAGAAGTAAAAAGAAAAAGGGGTGGGCAAAGCAGTCCCCTGCACGAGTCCTCCCTTCACACAGGGCTCCTGGTGTGGTGACGAACCAGTGCAAGGTGCAGGTCATTTCGGGCTGAAGCACAGTACATAGTATCACATGTGTGGTTAGTGATGGAAAGGTTAACATACGTCTGTGTGGTTAGTGATGGAAAGGTTAACATACGTCTGTGTGGTTAGTGAGGGAAAGATTAACATACGTCTGTGTGGTTAGTGATGGAAAGATTAA
>NC_134878.1:2765000-2795000 GCF_041734735.1 Babylonia areolata | reverse complement strand
GAGGAGAACAAAGAAAGCGAGAAGGGGGGGGAGGAAGGGTACTAAGAAAAGAACTGAAATGGGCGTTGTGCATGTAGATAGAAGGAACACAAGAAGACAAAGAAACACGCAAAAGAGCAAGACGACACGACAGAAAGACACATTGTTCGTTATATTTCCAGATCATGGAAGGGTGATGAGCGAACAACACGAATAGTAGCAAAAACAGGGGTGAGGTGTGAGATGAGGGTGTGGAGACGGAACACAGCGTGTCGGATATGTGCATTCGGGATCAGGCGGGGTCGGGAAGGTGGGATTGGAACAGCCAGTGGGAGAGAAGAGACAAGAGGAAGAGGGGAGGGAGTACCAAAAATCTGTGCTGATCTGCAGATAACCCTCCCAAAACACAACACCCACCACCAAACCCAACACACAACACACCCACACAAACTACATTCCAAGACTCATGGAAAGTCCTCTCACACAGCAAAAGAAAAGTAGCAAGAAAAGGCGAGTGTGTATAGTACTGGTAAGACGGTAACGCGTCGTTCTGGCCATCCGGCACGGGGTCTGCTGCATTTGCAGTTCTGCTGACTTCTCTCCGCTAATGTCACCTCCCCCACTGCAAAGTTCACCCTGGACACTGATGATGGTTTGTGCTGTCACTGCTGATGACATGTGGCTACATTTTGTTGGGGGAGGGGGCGTATCATGATGTAAACTATGAAGCCAGTTTGTGCGGTGTGTCTGTGATGTCATCACGGGCCGCTGATGACCACACGGTAGTCGTCATGAATCAGCTTGTGTCTTGCTGTTGTTGTTTAATCGATTTTACTACAGGGTTTCTTGAGAGTTTACGATGAGAATAGTAATGTTCATGCAACAGTTATATCTGTCCATACATTGATCAGTTTCTTCATATACAAAACACACAACACACACGCACGCACGCACGCACGCACACACACGTGCGCGCTTAGAATGTAAAAACAAAAACTGAATACTACAACTGGTGCTGTAATTACAACTCTTTTTAATAACTGGGAGAGAGAGAGAGAGAGAGAGAGAGAGAGAGAGAGAGAGAGAGAGAGAGGAGGATTCGGTGAAATCAACATGGAATATAACGATGTAATTTCGTCAATTGTACATAGCGTGAATGCCACGTAGTCACTTGACAGTGGATCAGAGATCAGTGGATCAGGTGAGAACATGTTTTCCTTGTTACGTTGCACTGAATGTGGAACTACAAAGGTACAATATAATCACCTGTAATGCCTTTTCTGTCTTTCCTTGTTTTCATTCTTCTTTCATTCTGTCTTTCTTCCTTTCTATCTCTTTCTCACTCCCCTTTTTCTATGCTTTTTTCCTCTCCCTTCATTTCTTTTTCTTTCTTTCTTTCTTTCTTCCTTCCTTTCTTTTCTTCTTTTCTTCCTTCCTTCCTTCCTTTTCTTTCTTTCTTCCTTCCTTTTCTTTCTTTCTTTCTTTCTTTCTTTTCTTTCTTTCTTTCTTTCTTTCTTCTCCCTTCCTTCCTTTTCTTCTTTTCTTTCCTTCTTTGTCGCTGCCTTCTTTCATTCCCTCTCTTTCTCCTCTCTTCCTCCTCTCTTCTTCCTCTCTTCCTTCTCTTTTTCTCCTCTCTTCCTTCGCTCTTCCTTCTCTCTTCCTCTTCTCCTTCTCTTCTCTTCCTCATCTCTTCCTCCTCTCTTTCTATATCTCTTTGGTTTCCTTCTTTATTTCGTTACGTCTGTTTCCTGTCTTCTTTTCGTCTCTCTCTCTCCCTCTCTCTCTCTCCCTCCCTCTTTCTCTACCTCTCTCTTGATAAAAACAGTGAGAGAAAGAGCGTATATATATGTATATATACACACACACGTGTGTGTGTGTGTGTGTGTGTGTGTGTGTGTGTGTGTGTGTGTGTGTTTCTTTCTCTCTCCTTCCAATTTCAGATGCAGATATAGCAAGAGAGCTTATTTTTTTCTGTTCTTTTTTCAAGAGAGAAGGAGTTGGACGCTTCATACAGATTTATTGCTGCTCCAGGCAATTCAATTATCTTTCACAAACCTACTGTCTGCATGCAACACACACACACGCACACACACACACACACACACACACACACACACACAACACGCACACATGCAATTTCGCTCGCTTGCTTCTACACAGGCTTGCACGCGCGAAAAACGACAGAGAGAGAGACACAGAGAGAGAGAGAGAGAGGGGGGGGGGGGAACCTGGGGAGGGGGAGACGGGTAACAGGCATTGCCTATGCAGTAAACAGATAACACTGATTTGATTCCGTTTTCAGAGGAGAATAAATTTGGCTTTGGAATTATTCAGCCCCCACCGCCTTTTTTTTTTTTATGTTCAAGAAAAGCGTGCCGGTAGTTTTGTAAATAAAGCCCCCGAGAGAAGACTTCCAGCCGAAATATGGGGTTTTCACATGATGTGTATTGTGGATGGCGGTCCTGGTTGCCAGGCCGACCACAGTTGTTGTTGTTTGTTGTTGTTTTTGTTTTTCACATACATATACATGGAGCAGCTTGGGATTGGACGAAAACACGTGCAGCAAGACAACAACTCTTCCGTCTGTACAAAAAGACTCCACAAAGAAGCATTGAAATAATACAACAGAATGATTCAGAATGTAACCTATTAAACGGGAGAGTTGACTGAAAAAAAAAGTAGAGTTGGAGGTTGATGTAAAACCCTTGACAAACATCAGCTGAGGGCAGCTGAACTCTGAGGGACAGCCTCCGTCTGACTGTACTGTTGTCACCTGTGGTCTGTGGCTATCGTGTCAAGGGTAGTGTAACCCCTCCGTCCCCCCAAACACCCCCCCACACACACACAATGTCACATGTACACATTCACACGTTCGCACGCACAAACACGCGCGCGCGCGCACACACCCCCCCCCCCCCCCCCCCCACACACACACACTGGCAGCAGTCCCGAGGGAGTCAGCCATCACGGCCATCTTGTCACGGCACCCTGCCCGTCAGGGGAAACAACCCCTGCTGAGTCACGTGGCTGGTGGTCTGTGCTGCCAGGACCTGCTTCTGAATGCACGAGACAGCATCCTCTGAACCCTGCCCTCACGGCATCACGTTATGTCTTATGTGTGTTCGAGATTATGTGTATGATGCCTGTGTGTGCACACACGTGTGTGTGTTTGCAGATTTTCATGTGGCAATGTTTTGTATGATTTTCATGTTTCCGTAATTGTAGTCTTTGATTCATCCATTTATGTGACTGTTATTATCTATTTGGTTTGTTCTATGTCATTTACTATTCATACTTATTTCATTTATTACAATGTGTGTATGTGTGTGTATGCGTGTGTGAGGGCATGGTGTAAAGAAGCTTCCAGCTTATCCATTTTACCCTCAATAAAACATTTGTCATTGTCATTGTCATTGTCTTCACCGTCCATCCCCACCCCCTATCCCCACCCCACCCCGTCATGTGGACAACAGTCAGCTGTGTCGTGCCACAAGTGTCACCTGTGTGGTACCAGAGGTATCACTTGACAGTACCACACGCGGCTCGGGCCCTCAGCTGTGGTGGCTTGGCGGGACTGGTGTGCGGCGAACAATTACGTTTTGGTTCTTGACACGGTATAAACACACAGCCAGCGTATGTGACGCTCATCACTGCGCCACGTCGGTTGATCTGTCTGTACCTCTTCACTTTTATATCTGATGTGGGATTCGTCTCTGTCACAGCATCGTATGCACCGCCATCTGACCGAAAAATAAACTGCTTCCCTCCCTGCGTGACCTCACGTCTGCATTTGAGACAGTTGATCGCTTGGTTTTCATCCGTCCATTTCAGCAGGTTACATATGATATTCCTGGCTTTTATCTTGTAGCTGTCGTGCTTCTCCGGTTGTTGTTTATACACAAAGCATTTTCAGTTAATCTTTCTCTTTATCCCATGGTGTTTTACAGATTTACACTTTAGGACTCAGCAAGGGTGTGTTCTGCCCCTTTCTCAAACAGTATCTCGCCGTCGTCCAGCTTTTCTTCTTTCGCGGTTCAGTCAGTTATGACCATTGATAAACCCCACCTTCCCTGTGCCAAGAGTTAGATTGTGTCCAATGCAGCACAGGAATACCAGGACTCTGGGTATCTCTGGAATCATTGCTTTCAGTGGGTGTAACATCAGAATCACGGGCACAGTGCACAGTCAGGGAACAGTTATTGACCAGTGTCAACACACAGTGCACAGTCAGGGAACAGTTATTGACCAGTGTCAACACACAGTGCACAGTCAGGGAACAGTTATTGACCAGTGTCAACACACACTGCACAGTCAGGGAACAGTTATTGACCAGTGTCAACACACAGTGCACAGTGCACAGTCAGGGAACAGTTATTGACCAGTGTCAACACACAGTGCACAGTCAGGGAACAGTTATTGACCAGTGTCAACACACAGTGCACAGTGCACAGTCAGGGAACAGTTATTGACCAGTGTCAACACACAGTGCACAGTCAGGGAACAGTTATTGACCAGTGTCAACACACACTGCACAGTCAGGGAACAGTTATTGACCAGTGTCAACACATAGTGCACAGTGCACAGTCAGGGAACAGTTATTGACCAGTGTCAACACACAGTGCACAGTCAGGGAACAGTTATTGACCAGTGTCAACACACACAGTGCACAGTCAGGGAACAGTTATTGACCAGTGTCAACACACAGTGCACAGTGCACAGTCAGGGAACAGTTATTGACCAGTGTCAACACACAGTGCACGGTCAGGGAACAGTTATTGACCAGTGTCAACACAGGCACAGTGCACAGTCAGGGAACAGTTATTGACCAGTGTCAACACACAGTGCACAGTCTGGGAACAGTTATTGACCAGTGTCAACACACAGTGCACGGTCAGGGAACAGTTATTGACCAGTGTCAACACACACAGTGCACAGTCAGGGAACAGTTATTGACCAGTGTCAACACACAGTGCACACTGCACAGTCAGGGAACAGTTATTGACCAGTGTCAACACACACTGCACAGTCAGGGAACAGTTATTGACCAGTGTCAACACACAGCACAGTGCACAGTCAGGGAACAGTTATTGACCAGTGTCAACACACACTGCACAGTCAGGGAACAGTTATTGACCAGTGTCAACACACACTGCACAGTCAGGGAACAGTTATTGACCAGTGTCAACACACAGTGCACAGTCAGGGAACAGTTATTGACCAGTGTCAACACACAGTGCACAGTGCACAGTCAGGGAACAGTTATTGACCAGTGTCAACACACAGTGCACAGTTAGGGAACAGTTATTGACCAGTGTCAACACACAGTGCACAGTCAGGGAACAGTTATTGACCAGTGTCAACACACAGTGCACAGTCAGGGAACAGTTATTGACCAGTGTCAACACACAGTGCACAGTCAGGGAACAGTTATTGACCAGTGTCAACACACAGTGCACAGTCAGGGAACAGTTATTGACCAGTGTCAACACACAGTGCACAGTCAGGGAACAGTTATTGACCAGTGTCAACACACAGTGCACAGTGCACAATCAGGGAACAGTTATTGACCAGTGTCAACACACAGTGCACAGTCAGGGAACAGTTATTGACCAGTGTCAACACACAGTGCACGGTCAGCGAACAGTTATTGACCATTCTCTTTCTTGTCAGCAGTCTATTCCTTCCGTGTGTTGTGCTTGATGCTCAGCTCCGTCAGTCTTGTTCGTCACTTCCGCCCAGCCTTGATCTGTGCACTTCCAGTTTCAAGTCCGTACTGCATAATGCTTTTCTAGCCAGCAGTCCGCTATACCCGCTCTCAGAACGGGAAAACGTTCAGGCCAATAGAAGTATACTGATCTTTAATCAGCTACGATCTCGATATACAACTGCCCTGCTGAATGATTGTCGCTCGCCTATTGTGAACACTAGGGATTGTACAGTTTATTGTATGCTTTCTTAACCCTTTCCAAGTTCTCCCCCACGCCTTCATATGACCTTCACCCTGCCCATGTCTCATTTGCTTTCATGACCTTCACCCTGCCCATGTCTCATTGGCTTTCATGACCTTCACCCTGCCCATGTCTCATTTGCTTTCATATGACCTTCACCCTGTCCATGTCTCATTTGCCTTCATGACCTTCACCCTGCTCATGTCTCATTTGCTTTCATGACCTTCACCCTGTCCATGTCTCATTTGCCTTCATGACCTTCACCCTGCTCATGTCTCATTTGCTTTCATGACCTTCACCCTGCCCATGTCTCATTTGCTTTCATATGACCTTCACCCTGTCCATGTCTCATTTGCCTTCATGACCTTCACCCTGCCCATGTCTCATTTGCCTTCATATGACCTTCACCCTGCCCATGTCTCATTTGCCTTCATATGACCTTCACTCTGCACATGTCTCATTTGCTGAATTCCAAAAGTTCCCTTCCAAAACAAAACAGCCGGTCGGTGTTGTTGTTTTTTTTCTTTTCTTTTGTTTTCTGTTTTAAAAAAAATATTCATATGGAACCTTCCACGTGGAACCACGTTTTCTTATTCTGTTCGACATCCTCCATCATTATCGTCTTTTAAAACAGCTGTCAAAACCGCCATGTTCACCGCCCTGACATCCTCGTCATAAACACACAGTTCTCTTTCTTTCTCCATGGCCCTTTCCTCTTTTCACCATCTCGTGGGTGTGTGTGTGTGCGTGTGTGTGTGTGCGTGTGTGCGTGTGTGTGTGTGTTTGGGTGTGTTTGTGTGTGTGTGTGTGTGTGTGTGTGTGTGTGTGCGTGCGTGCGTGTGTGCGTGCGTGCGTGTGTGTGTGTGTGTGTGCGTGTGTGTTGTTGACATTGTGCCCTGTTTAATTTGTTCAGTAAATATTTTGGCGCACTGAAGTAATCCCCCGGAGCCTTTGTTATTCTAGGTCTGATCAGAAATTTACAGCGGAGAACGAACAGACTTTGGTTGGAAGTTGTCCCCGCGGAAATTTGCTAACATTTCTTGGCCGATTCAACTTGTTCGAGCCTTTGTTAATATACATTCCCTTTGTTGATTCCAGGACCGTCGTGTGGACAGAGTCCACCCAGCCACTTCGTCGTGATGAAAAATAAAGTTAACTGGTTGCTTAAAATGAAGAGACTATGTCTTTTTGGTGTAGCCGTGTGCCCGAATAATATTATTAAAGAAGGGGACGGTACAAAAGAATTATTAATCATTTACTGAACTAAAGGATGGAAAAGATCCACGTGCAGGCCTAAGGACATACAGATGGCCAGTCACAAAAGGGTTTTTCTATTGTTTTATTTACAATAGTTATGTCAGGAAAGAAGAAGAGATAAGAAGACAGTGTACTGACAAGACACAAGTAACAAAATGTCATAAGTAAAACATGTCAGGAATGCAAATGGATAGTAGCACATGCATACATATTACATGGAAAGACCACCACTCGGTTTGGGATAAGCAACATCATAACATAAGAGAATGCATATGTGTGAAGACCAAACACTGACATCAAATGACATTCCTAATACATTTAAACAGTGTAGATAAAGTGGTTAAATCTAAGCTGATTTAGTGAAAGTACACTGACAGTATAGATTTAAGTAAACATCATACTGTGTCAAAGTGACTCAAATGAATCAGTTATTATGTAGTACTATACTGGAGTAAGCTGTATAGGAGAGAGTATAATCGCTCAATTACAATTAACAGACTGTGATACATACCAGATGGTTTTTAACCAATATCTGATATTACTCCAGCACTCTCTTGTAATCACCACAACAAAATACTACACAGATCAGAGTACTGAGAATCAATGAAACACTGTAGCACATAACTGATATGAGCTGTGAAATAATACACGAATAATAAACAAGATAATAGAATCAGTGGCTTTGATAAAATATTGGCAAACTGAGAGACAAGATAGTAATCAGTGCACAACACAAAGATTGGAAGAAGTGTCATGGCTTAATCATTAAGTGGTGAATGAACTTACACAAGTAATCCGTTGCATCAAAGCCAAATATCGACATAGCTAAGCTTGTGCTCAACATTTAAACCTCCTCCACCAAAGCCAAGCCGGATAAGCAACCTAACCTTCATCAGGAACAGCAAATGAGAAAGAGTGCATCATCATAGAACATTCTTGAACAAACTGTCAGTGTACAGAGACGTCACTGACTGTGACGTTGAAAAGAATGAATTGGAATACTGCCACAAGCATATGATGACATGGCGATTATTGAGATCAATCATAGCCGAGCTGTTAATACATGTCAAAGCAATAACTGAACAAAGCAATATCAGCATACTCATATGAACACAAGTACTGTGTTGAGGAATACAATTTACAAATCATAAGCACATTTTACACACAGTACTTACAGCGATATGGCGATGACACTAGCCATTGCAGGAACACACACAACACACACTCAGTGTGCGACACAGCAAGAGAGAGAGAGAGAGAGAGCAGGCTCTAGCTAGTGACTGGCCAGGTGGAAAGTGACCAGTCATCACCTGCTGTGGCTATTTATGCAAGTTAAGCGAACTGCAATGATGCCTGCATGTGCTGCGAAGCAGACAGGCTCAAATCCGCCTAAATTTGATTAGCACTGTGTTTGTTAAAAGGTGTTCAGTGATATATTTCGAACTGATTCCTGAACCAATTTACGTCGGATTGGTCACAAAAGAAACAGCCCAATACCTACTTTCTAATGAGTATAAAATGAAGTGTTGATTATTTAAGATGAATTTATAATCTTAATTTAAGTCACATGAACTGATCAGTTTTAGCGAGCTCATCGCGGAAAATTACAAACTGCGTTAAATCAATTTAACCTAGGCAAACACAAATGGAATAGATTTAAAGATGGAATTGCAACAACTCTGCCAGTTTTTAATACTTGCAGTTCACTGATCTGGCAAAAGAGATTTAATTAAATATGGTGTGTCAGAAGCACAGATTTCAGCTCACCCAATGGCGTACAGCGACACTAGTTGTGGAGTGGTTGTAGTTAAGTGTCAACAATGAATATTGGTTTGTATCTTCTAAATGCCTGATCTATTCTCATCCAAACACTATAATGGTGTAGTTTTAGTTTCTAACAGCAGTCACATACATAATTGTAACTGTAGCATTATGTGTGATGGAAAGACAAAATGACGTAAGCTTAGCGTCAGTTGAAATCTTTACACTGACGAACTATTAAACTAAAATCAAGTATACTTCTAACTGATTAAAGTGTGTGTGTAAGCACAACAAATATAATATTGCAGCAAACGATACAGAGATTTGATTTAATAAATGGTTGGAGCTTTTGTCTAAAAGGGGGTTTGCATTCAAATTCGAATGGCGTCACGCATTTCACGCGAGTCATTGAAGACCAGCAGGTTAGTTGCGAAAAAGGCGTCAGCTATCCAGCTTGTGCATAAAGCAGTATCGGTATTTTTAAGAAATCTAATTTGTCTCATATCATTTTCCTGTGTATTTTATACAGAGGTTAGTATGTGTGTGTGTGTGTGTGTGTGTGTGTGTGTGTGTGTGTGTGTGTGTGTGTGTGTGTGTGTATGTGTGTGTGTTTGTGTGTGTGTTTGTGCGTGTGTGTGTGTGTGTGCGCGCGCGCGCGGAACAGAGAGGAGACAGAGAAACATAAGCAAACAAACAGACAGACAGTGCAATAAGCACACACACACACACACACACACACACACACACACACACACACACACACACACACCATATGACCATACACACTGTGCCTGACCATCTGTCTGTCATGCTAATCCAGCCACTGTCACTGTAATCACTGCTTTAGCGGCCCCCGACACACCAGGTCACGTAATCACGGCTTCAGCCGCCCGCACACCCTGTCACTGTAATCACTGCTTTAGCCGGCCCGACACACCGATGTCACTGTAATCACTGCTTTAGCCGGCCCGACACACCGATGTCACTGTAATCACTGCTTTAAGCCGGCCCGACACACGATGTCACTGTAATCACTGTTTAGCCGCCACGACACGATGTCACTGTAATCACTGCTTTAGCCGGCCCAACACACCGAATGTCACTGTAATCACTGCTTTAGCCGGCCCGACACACCGATGTCACTGTAATCACTGCTTTAGCCGGCCCGACACACCGATGTCGAACTAATTATGCTTTTTCTTTTCGGCCTGAAAAAATAACAGCAACAACAAAGAAAGAAAACAAACAAACAACAACAACAAAAACGAAAAAAAAAAAAAAACAAACAAACACACACACAAAAAAACCCACAAGAAAACGGGCACATGCCATCCGTCTCTCACAGCTCATTAGGGTTACATCTGTCATTAGCGCTGACACGCCGACATCTAGCGGCGTTCCCTTCATCCATGTAGTGTATGAAAGACGAGGTTAGCAAGGAGGTCGGAGGGGGAGTCAGTGGAGGAGGAGGAGGAGGGGTGAAGAGGAAGGGTGGAGGAGGAGGGGGGTGAAGAGGAAGGGAGGAAGGGTGGAGGAGGAGGGGGGTGAAGAGGAAGGGAGGAGGGGGGGTGAAGAGGAAGGGAGGAAGAGTGGAGGAGGAGGGGGGGTGAAGAGGAAGGGAGGAAGGGTGGAGGAGGAGGGGGGGTGAAGAGGAAAAGAGGAAGGGTGGAGGAGGAAGAGGGGTGAAGAGGAAGGGTGAAGGAGGAGGGGGGTGAAGAGGAAAAGAGGAAGGGTGGAGGAGGAGGATGGGGGGTGAAGAGGAAAAGAGGAAGGGTGGAGGAGGAGGAGGGGGGGTGAAGAGGAAAGGAGGAAGGGTGGAGGAGGAGGGGGGGTGAAGAGGAAGGGAGGAAGAGTGGAGGAGGAGGGGTGGTGAAGAGGAAGGGTGGAGGAGGAGGGGGGTGAAGAGGAAGGGAGGAAGGATGGAGGAGGAGGAGGGTGGTGTCACGGTCGCTAAGCCGAAACTTATTTCCCTTTCCCAACCCCCCCTAACTGATGACACTCCCACACAATGACACTAACAAAAACAAAATAATATGAAGCCACAGATAAAAGAAACAAATGTTTTTATACTCAAACAGCCAATTGTAATGAAAGCAAAGAAAATACACTTACATATATATATATATATAAACTATTGATACACACACGCACGCCCTTGCACACACACACACAAATCACGAAATAAAGTCAGCCATGGCGTTGACATCAACGATGGTAGAATAGCTGACGACGTCAATGAAGACTGAAGTGAAGACGACAAGGACGAAGATGCAGCGAAGACGCCGATGATGATGAAGAGAAAGCAACGACGACAACAACCATAGACAGCGACGACAGCGACGACGAAGTGAAGACAACGACGACGACAACGACAGCAGGGCCGCAGGCTAGGATGACAGCAGCAACAGATGATGAAACACGCCTGCAAAACACGCCCCAGACAACGTGCACACAACACAATACACACGCTCTGTGTTGACAAGGAGGGTGCACAAATAGGTGACGTCTTGTTCCTGGCCTCAGCAAAACATAAACACAAGTGATGACAGCACAGCAGCTACCTCATCGAGAGGCAGGAGACACTTCCGAACGAAAGAATAAAGAAAACCTGGATTTGACCCGCTGATCAAACCAGCACATAGAATTAGCACCAACACAAACTTGCCAATGTCATGGTTGACCAGATGGCTAGGCACTCAGCTACACGAAATTTGTCATTAAGGACAGTAGGTCCACAGGAATGACTATTCGAGAAAGAAGATTAAACAAAAAAAAACAACAAAAAAAACTACTCGACTCGCTAGTCGATGGCCCTGACCCTTCAGCTGAACAAAAAGAAAAACTCAGACTGATGACTAACCGCAACACATGAACACGACATGGAACAAAAACCCAAAACCAACGTTTCTCCTCCCCTACGACAAACTCCGCATGGATGACGTCAATATCTATGCAATTACCAATGATTTGACGTCAATCATTCTTTGTGCACCGAAAATCCACTTTTTGGCACCACATCACCACATGAAAGACAAAGGTTACAGACAAAATCATTCGAAGCAGTCAGTTGGTCTGATGCAGATTGCTCAATAAAACAAAAGCTTTACCTTCCAAGTGAAGCAGGTTGTAAACGTAAGGATACTCCACAAACACGACATTGACTACCCCGAACACAGTTACTTCCCTGCATCACAATACAGCAGCAAGCACACGTGTGGAATGCACCAATTATGACTATATATATACATACACACATATATATATACATATATATTTTTTTTTTTTAGAGGAGATAACAATTCGTCTTCCCAGTGCTGAGAGACAGAATGGCCTAGCCGTATAAAATTTCGAGAACCAGAAAAAGAAAAATAACAGAACAAACACATCTTTTGCTCAGTGTGACAGGTGGTGAAGAGGAAGGGAGGAAGGGTGGAGGAGGAGGAGGGGGGTGAAGAAGAAGGGAGGAAGGGTGGAGGAGGAGGGGGGGTGAAGAGGAAGGGAGGAAGAGTGGAGGAGGAGGGGGGGTGAAGAGGAAGGGAGGAAGGGTGGAGGAGGAGGGGGGTGGTGAAGAGGAAGGGAGGAAGGGTGGAGGAGGAGGGGGGGTGAAGAGGAAGGGAGGAAGGGTGGAGGAGGAGGGGGGGTGAAGAGGAAGGGAGGAAGGGTGGAGGAGGAGGGGGGGTGAAGAGGAAGGGAGGAAGGTTGGTGGAGGAGGGGGGGGGTGAAGAGGAAGGGAGGGTGGAGGAGGAGGAGGGGTGGTGAAGAGGAAGGGAGGAAGGGTGGAGGAGGAGGGGGGGTGAAGAGGAAGGGTGGAGGAGCAGAAGGCAGAAGAGGAAGTGAAGAAGGTGACGGGGAAGAGACAGACAGACAGACAGAAGAAACAGGTGGAAGAGGAGAGACAGACAGACAGACGGAAGCAGGAGGAAGAGGAGGGAGACGACAAGGAGAGCAGATTTTAAAAAAAAAGTAATCAGTACCAACAGCGACAACATCAAATGAATGAAATACGATTGTGGAAGATGGCTTTAAGGGAATGAAAATCAAGTGGACATTCTCAGGCCGGAACAGAACAGCTCAAACAGAAAAAAATATCTGTCTGTCTGTCTCTCTCTCTCTGGTGGATTCTCATGGAGGTTCGGGCGTTGATGCGTCATAGACAAGATGACGTGATCAATTGGACTTCAGAAGCAGGCTGATGATGAAGGCAGGTTCCTGGGATCGGAGTATCCCTGAGAAGAAGGACGTTGACGACCCTCAGCTGGCTGTACAGGCCCGGCCTTAACCCACACACCCTGGCACACGAAGGGCAAGGAAGTCCCGTCGCTGTAGGACTTTCTTCTCGCCTGCTCTTCCTAGGTTTATAGCGAAGATCAGTGCGTGCAAACCATCCCCCCTCCATAGGCCAGGTGACACTCCACAGTGGGTGAGGGGGCTGAGGTGGCTGTGACGGCCACAGGGCTGTGGGTCTGGCATCAGACTGTCCTGGCCTCTGGCTCAAACACCTTCCCCCCGAGTCCTGAGGCCTGTGACCCACACAGGTACTCGGCACCAGAAGCTCTCTGCGTGTCCACAGACCAGGGGTTTGGCGTGACGAGGCTGCCCAGCATTCCTTGGCACTTCCTGACTGTTACGTCACACGTCCTTGTCCTGGATGGAGTGCCTGTCAAGGCTAAAGCACCACCCACACCGGGTTTGGAGTCACAGCTGTCCTCCTTGGAACAGAAATCAAAGGGGAGTGTTATTTTCCTAACAAAACAAACAAACAAACAAACAACAACACACACACACACACACACACACACACACACACACACACACACACACACAAACACACACACACTTCTTTTTCCCCTGGAAGTCTTTTTTCATCCTACACCGGCATGCTTTCCGGCTTGACAAGCTCACGCGTGATTGCAGCAGCATATTCTGTCAGGCATGGAACATGTGCAAATAGCAAGCATCGGTGGGCATATTTCACTCTGACATCCATCAATGTTGTCGGCTGGAAACAGCAGCTGTACACACGGACTTCAAGGAAACTGCCAGTGCACAATGTGGAAAAGGTTCAAGCACTTTTCCTACGACGCCAAAATAGCAATGGAAACGGATGCCATCGCTTCAAGAAAGCTATCTTTACAGCTGGAAATAAACGACCTGATCGTAGATGGGGTAAAAAGAAGAAAATGATAGTGGGTACGTTTTGTGCCCTTAACGAAAACATGTGATTTTCAATAAATCTATACAAGTAAGGAATTCCGTCAACTACGGGAAATAGGGTCATGACAAGAAGTATTTTGTTTTGTTTTTTGTTTCTGTTGTTATTTTTGTTGTTGTTGGTCTTCTTCTACTTCTTCTTTTTCTTCTTCTGCTTCTCTTCGTCACATTATTTCCCCTCTTCTTCCATGTCTTTCCCCTTCCTCATTATTATTTTGTCCCTTTATGGATTTGCTCATTAGCATGATTACACCGGATGTGTGACCTCACTGCGAAAAGAGAGGTCCCTCAGTCACTGCAGACATTTTTTTATATATAAAATAAATTAAAGCCTTTCACGCACAAGTCATCGTCGCGTCTGTTTTGAGCGAAGCGTCTGCTCTAAGGCGTGCCTCGCGCCAAGTGTCACACAGATTTGGCAGCTGGCGATTCGGACACTGTGCAGCCACTATTGCCATACAGTGATCTCCCTGTCTTCGTGAAACCCCGGACACTGTACAGCCACTATTGCCATACAGTGATCTCCCTGTCTTCGTGAAACCCCGGACACTGTGCAGCCACTATTGCCATACAGTGATCGCCCTGTCTTCGTGAAACCCCGGACACTGTGCAGCCACTATTGCCATACAGTGATCTCCCTGCCTTCCTGAAACCCCGGACACTGTGCAGCCACTATTGCCATACAGTGATCTCCCTGCCTTCATGAAACCCCGGACACTGTGCAGCCACTATTGCCATACAGTGATCTCCCTGCCTTCATGAAACCCCGGACACTGTGCAGCCACTATTGCCATACAGTGATCGCCCTGCCTTCGTGAAACCCCGGACACTGTGCAGCCACTATTGCCATACAGTGATCGCCCTGTCTTCGTGAAACCCCGGAATTGTACAGCCACTATTGCCATACAGTGATCGCCCTGTCTTCGTGAAACCCCGGACACTGTACAGCCACTATTGCCATACAGTGATCGCCCTGCCTTCGTGAAACCCCGGACACTGTACAGCCACTATTGCCATACAGTGATCTCCCTGTCTTCGTGAAACCCCGGACACTGTGCAGCCACTATTGCCATACAGTGATCACCATGCCTTCGTGAAACCCCGGACACTGTGCAGCCACTATTGCCATACAGTGATCTCCCTGTCTTCATGAAGCCCCGGACACTGTGCAGCCACTATTGCCATACAGTGATCGCCCTGTCCTTCGTGAAACCCCGGACACTGTGCAGCCACTATTGCCATACAGTGATCTCCCTGTCTTTGTGAAACCCCGGACACTGTACAGCCACTATTGCCATACAGTGATCGCCCTGTCTTCGTGAAACCCCGGACACTGTGCAGCCACTATTGCCATACAGTGATCGCCCTGTCTTCGTGAAACCTGCATACTCTTTGTACTCCCCAGGCAGACAGACAGACCGACAGACAGGCAGACATACAGACAGACAAAGACGGATCTTTCCCTCTCTGCATCTGTGTACGTCTGATTGTCTGTCTCTCTTTCCTTTTCTCTTTGTCTCCGTATATCTCTGTCTCTGTCTGTCTGTCTGTCTAGCTGTCTATCTTTGTCTTAGTCTTTCTCTATCGCTCCCTGTGTCTCTGTCTGTCTGTCTGTCTCTCTCTCTGTGAGCGTGTGTGTGTTCACGCGCAAGCGCACGCGCTCCCATCGCACACACGATTGACGTAGTAGTCTTGCACGCGCGCATGTGCGTGTAGGTGTGTGAAGAGAATATTTCAAGCCAGGAGGCCGAAAAAAAATATCACCTGCCGTGCCGTGTCGTTAAAAAAAATCAGCCCACTTATCTCCGTTCAACCTGTACTCAATTAACGGTAGTCACAGGGGCACGGCAACAGGGCCACACCACACGGTAATTAGGTCCCTGGTGCCAAAAGCGATACGCTGAGGCGGCAGCAATTACCGCGCTCATTTTCCAGTGCATATCTCCGAGCATCATCTGCACCACGCTTTTCCCTTTCGGTTTCCCAAGCCAGGGAGGAGACGCAGCAGAGATAAGTGTTGAAATGATTGACAAACGGAAGGGGGAGGAAGTTTATCATAATCTGAACATCGTGGTCTGTCACCACTGGCTATATCTGTGGGGTTTCTTTTTTTTAAGGACACAAACATGAAACGGAAATCATACACAAACAAAAAGTCAGCAGGATTTTGACACATATGCTAACTCACTGATTTTGGCGCTTGTGCATGTGCACCCTCAAACACATGCACGCTCCCTCCCCCAGCTCTCACACACACGCACACGCACGCACACACACACACACTCACACGCACGCGCGCGCGCACACACACACACACATGCACTTACATGCACTCACACACGCACACGCACGCGCGTTTCTATTTGTTTATTTCTTTGATGATAATAATAATGATGATGATGATGATGATAATAATGATGATGATAGTAATAAGAATAAGAATGATAGTGATATTATTATTATTATTGTAGACTTGGCTTTTTAGTCTCATTCACAAGACTAGCACCCAGACCAGCACTCATGGTTAAGTGGAGGGTGGGGAGGGGGAGTGGGGATGAGTATAAATCCCGGTCCACAAAGGCTGTGGGACTCGAACACATGGACAGTCGCTTCTTAGACGGGCACATTACAACTGGGCCACCCCCGCCCCCATTATGAATTAAAATCATGGGGTTAATGTAATTATCCATTTCTCGTGAACATCACACGGCGCGACGTTTCCCAGGACTGCAGGGAATGCTGGTTGTGCAGAGTGAGGTGTGTCTCCCACAGCAGTCAGGTGAGAGAGACAGTGTGTCTCCCACAGCAGTCAGGTGAGAGAGACAGCCCTGTCAGTGTGTCTCCCACAGCAGTCAGGTGACAGAGACAGCCCTCTCAGTGTGTCTCCCACAGCAGTCAGGTGACAGAGACAGCCCTCTCAGTGTGTCTCCCACAGCAGTCAGGTGAGAGAGACAGCCCAGACAGTGTGTCTCCCACAGCAGTCAGGTGACAGAGACAGCCCTGTCAGTGTGTCTCCCACAGCAGTCAGGTGAGAGAGACAGCCCTGTCAGTGTGTCTCCCACAGCAGTCAGGTGACAGAGACAGCCCTCTCAGTGTGTCTCCCATAGCAGTCAGGTGACAGAGACAGTGTGTCTCCCACAGCAGTCAGGTGAGAGAGACAGCCCTGTCAGAGTGTCTCCCACAGCAGTCAGGTGACAGAGACAGCCCTCTCAGTGTGTCTCCCACAGCAGTCAGGTGACAGAGACAGTGTGTCTCCCACAGCTGTCAGGTGACAGAGACAGTGTGTCTCCCACAGCAGTCAGGTGACAGAGACAGCCCAGACAGTGTGTCTCCCACAGCAGTCAGGTGACAGAGACAGCCCAGACAGTGTGTCTTCCACAGCAGTCAGGTGAGAGAGAAAGCCCTCTCAATGTGTCTCCCACAGCAGTCAGGTGACAGAGACAGCCCAGACAGTTTGTCTCCCACAGCAGTCAGGTGACAGAGACAGCCCTCTCAGTGTGTCTCCCACAGCTGTCAGGTGACAGAGACAGCCCAGACAGTGTGTCTCCCACAGCAGTCAGGTGACAGAGACAGCCCTCTCAGTGTGTCTCCCACAGCAGTCAGGTGACAGAGACAGCCCTCTCAGTGTGTCTCCCACAGCAGTCAGGTGAGAGAGACAGTGTGTCTCCCACAGCAGTCAGGTGAGAGAGACAGCCCTCTCAGTGTGTCTCCCACAGCAGTCAGGTGACAGAGACAGCCCTCTCAGTGTGTCTCTCACAAGAGTCAGGTGACAGAGACAGCCCTGTCAGTGTGTCTCCCACAGCAGTCAGGTGAGAGAGACAGCCCTCTCAGTGTGTCTCCCACAGCAGTCAGGTGACAGAGACAGTGTTTCTCCCACAGCTGTCAGGTGACAGAGACAGTTTGTCTCCCACAGCAGTCAGGTGACAGAGACAGCCCTGTCAGTGTGTCTCCCACAGCAGTCAGGTGACAGAGACAGCACTCTCAGTGTGTCTCCCACAGCAGTCAGGTGACAGAGACAGTGTGTCTCCCACAGCAGTCAGGTGACAGAGACAGCCCTCTCAGTGTGTCTCCCACAGCAGTCAGGTGAGAGAGACAGCCCTCTCAGTGTGTCTCCCACAGCAGTCAGGTGAGAGAGACAGCCCTCTCAGTGTGTCTCCCACAGCAGTCAGGTGACAGAGACAGTGTGTCTCCCACAGCAGTCAGGTGAGAGAGACAGTGTGTCTCCCACAGCAGTCAGGTGAGAGAGACAGCCCTCTCAGTGTGTCTCCCACAGCTGAGTCAATAACACAGCCGACACAGTTGAAATCCCTGCTTTAAAACAGACACCTTCCTTCCTCCTCCGTCAGAGTGTGTGTGTGTGTGTGTGTGTGTGTGTGTGTGTGTGTGTGTGTGTGTGCACGCGCGCGCGTGCCTGCGTGTGTTTGTATGCCTGTCTGTCTGTCTGTGTGTAATATGCGTTGTAATATGTGCGCGTGTGTGTATTGTGTTGTTGTGTTGTGTTGTGTGTGTGTGTGTGTGTGTGTGTGTGTGTGTGTGTGCGCGCGTGCGCGCGTGCATGTTGTGTGTATGCATGTGCGTGTGTGTAAAGATATATAGGGTGGAATAGGGAGTGAGATGGGGGATGTGAAGAGCGGAGAGAGACTGGGCGAGAGAAATAGAGAGGGATACAGACAGATAGAGAAAGGGAGAGAGGGGAGGGGAGGGAGAGAGAAGGGAGAGGGGAGTGAGAGGGTGGGGGTGGGGGGGGGGGGGGGAGAGACAGACAGACAGACGGAGGGAGCAGCGCAGTGGTGCAGGCACTCGCATGTGTCAAGCACTGTTAGATGTTTTGACCGTCAGTAATGGAAAGAAAACCACAAACTGCTTCTCCAAACCGGATCAAGTTCTGAGAAAACACGGCTTTTTTGTGTGCTTTTTTTCTTCTTTTCCCCTTTTTATACTAGCAATCAATAATGCCACCGTGTTTTTCTGGACGATTTTCTCCACGACCTTTTCATGGAGTTAGGATGTTCAACAAGACTCCGACCCATTCAGATATTGACGAATTAAGTAAGTTCCGCTTTTATGATTTTGGACTCCATTTGTTTTATAAAAAAAAAACAAAAAAACGTAGCTGTAGCAGTTGTTGTTGTTACATTAATAGTATTATTGTCATTATTATCCAAACCTGTTTTCCTCAATGTCTGTGTGCATTTTGAAAGAGAAAAAAACAAAACCAAAAACACACACATACACAAACAAACAAAAAAAAAAAAAACAACAACAACAACAAACAAACAGGCATAACGCTTCATGATCTGCTCATGGGCCAAACTTTAATAATAATGATAATAATAAAAACAATGATAATAATAATAACAATGATAATAACAATGATAATAATAATAATAATAATAATGGGAAAAAGAAAAAGAAGAAGAAGAATGTATCAACACGGGAAATTTGTCAAAAAAATCACCGGGCATTGAAATCAATGTAATGTATGAGAAAGCTAGCGAAGGAACATCACTTCACACGATCCGCATTCGTGTGTCTTCTGGTATAAAGACAAAAAGGAAAAAAAAGAGAAAAAGGAGCAGACGACAAACAAAAGTATGGAAACCAAGCTGAACGAACGCTCGATTGCGCATGCAGTCAGTGTAGAATTGAAGTGGCTGGCGTGGCAAGGCGATTTGAATTCCAGCAACACGTTTCGCAATGGTAAATGTTGTTCCATACTTGGTCGAAGTGCATGCAAGGGGAAGAAGAAAAAATAGCTGTGAGAATTAGCCCATTGCTGTTTTTGGATACAATCCAAATACAAGGAGCGGTTTGTCTTGTTTTATTTTCCCCCAGTAGGTTTTGCAGGAGTTGCCTGCCTTCGCATGCCTGGCCAGACAAAATGATTGCATTTCACCACACCGAACGTGATTCTAAAAGGGAATTACACATCAACTGGATCGCTAAATCGGTAAATCCAGTCATAAACACAAAGTGACAGGGAGAAAATACTACTTTATACTGCAATTCATACAGTCTGTCTTATTGTCTGTGAGTTTGAATGTGAGGTCAATCCTAGCCCATTAATTAATCTTGTCACCGATGGGTTGTAAAGGCATGCACGAAAGCCAATCTCTTGTGTATGGTTTTGAATTGATGTGTGTGTAGGGGGAGAGGAGGGGGGAGGGGAGTGGGTGCATGCGTGCGTATATGTGTGTATGTGCGTGCGTGTGCGACAGCTTTGCGTTTCTTCTCTAAAGTTTTTAACTCATTTATGCAATTAGTTATTTGATTAGTTTATCCATTTTAGACCCTTTTCATTAACTTACGAGAAATCCTCCGTTGTCTGAGTGACTACAATTACTGCTTGGAACTGAGTTTCAGTTGTTTTACCTTCCTACCTCCTCCCCTCCCACCTCCCGCTTCCCACTCCTCACACACATACCCATCTCTCTTTCGGTTTGTCACTCTCTCTCACTCTCACTCTCTCTCTCACTCTCTCTCACTCACTCTCTCTCACACACTCTCTCTCTCTCTCAATCTCTCGCTCTCTCTTTCTATCTCTCTCTCTCTCTTTGGTTTTGTTTGTTTGTTTTTTTGTTGCTTTTTTATTTGCAACAACAACAGCAACAGCCGCAGCAGCAGTATCAACATTCGTCACCGCTTTAACAAATTCGAGAAGACTACGCTCGTTTGTCAAAACATGCGCGCACGCTCGTACACACACACACACACACACACACACACACTCGCGCGCGCGTGCTACACGGATACACATTATACGGAACACACTCTTTCTCACAGACTGATTCACTCCCATATTGTCTGTCTGTCTGTCTGTCTGTCTCCTCCCTCCGTCTTTCTGGCCTCCTCCTTTGTTTCGGGTATGTCCACAGTGTGTACATCTATGGCAAGTTCGTCATCGTTGTAGTTATCACCATCATCATTATCACCACCATTGTCGTCATAATCCTCCTCGCTGTTTCGCTTCCTCCTCCACCTCCCTCTTCTCCTCCTCACCCTCTTTCTCCCCTCCTCTTCCTCCTTCTCCTCTTCCTCATTATCATCCTCATCTTCCTCATTCTTCCCTTCTTCATTATCCTCCTCTTCCTCCTCATCAGTGTCATGATAATCTTCACAATCATATCATCTTTGTTGGTGGTGGCGTTGGTGTTGTTGTTGGTGTTGGTGGTGGTGGTGCTCTTCTTCTGTTATTTTGATGTTGTTAATGTAGTACTAGATGTAGTTGCTTTTCTTCTTCTTCTACTTTTACTCCAAATCGTCCTCCTACTCTCCCTTGTCTGCCTCTTCTTTCCCTCCTCCTGTCTCCTTGACGAAGACGGTGATGATGAAAGCGGCGATGCTTTATGATGTGGGACAGGCAGCTGCTGTCTGCCTAATGAGGGGCCGCCCCGCGCCTCCCGCTGCACCACCGCGGACACAGATCGAAGGCTTGCAGCACGGCCACGAGTTGTGGGAGACAAGGGACGTGCTGGGCTTGCACGCCATGCCCCCATCTCTCTCTCTCTTGCCTCCCTCCTTCCCTCCTTCTCTTGCCTTCTCTCCTTCCTTCCACTACCACTGACACACAGTCCCCTGTTCAAGAACAAGCAGCGGTCTCGGCACCACCACACAACTAACTGGGGCTGGGAGCCGTTCCGCTGCCTGCCTGCTGCCTGCTGCTCTGGGTGTGCCAGCTGCCGGCAAGCCGGCCCGCACTGCTTGCCTCCAATCCATGCCCCTCACCACACTAACTGCCTGCCACTACTGCCGGCTCTCAGAGAGAGAGAGAGAGAGAGAGAGAGAGAGCTGACGACGTTGAGGCATCTTCCTTCACTGCGGCATCGACTACTGCCGCTACTGGTTGTGTGGTGGGGTTGGGTGCCGTAACGTGCCGTGCTGTGCCGTACTTTGCTTTGCCTTGGCCTTGCAGCGCTGTGCGTGATTTCCACTCTGATTCCTTCCCCCTTCCCCTCCTCCTCCTTCCCTCGTCACACACACACGCACACACACAAACACACACACACACACACAGGTTCGTTCCACACGGTGTGCGGCTGCGGCGTCTGCGAGTGAGTGGAAAGGTGGTAGTGATGGTGGTGACGGTGACACTGGAGAGATCAACAACAACAACAAATCTGAAGATGTGTTTCTGTGTCATTGGTGAATGACAACGACCAGCTTCTCTTTCTGCTGTCATGGATGGTTGAAGGGAGGGAAAAGGAGACAAGGGGAAACAAGCTGTCAGTGGGGGATCGAAGGAGCGTGGTCTTCATTGAAGGAGAGAGGTTTTTTTTCTGTGTTGGCTCTGTGCCTTGTCCTCCCACCCCGACACCCGCCCGCCCCTCACCACCACCCACTCTCCCTCCCTCCCCATCCCCTATCGTGTGACACAGAGTCGGTGGCACCGAGTACCCCCCCTCCCTCCCACCCCCAGTCTTCAATCAGTGCCGTGGAGGGCCAGAGTTATGTTTTCAGCTGCTACCGCAGTTCTCTTTTCCTTTGTTTTCATCTCCGCCAACGCCTGCCCGTGTCAGTGTTGCCCAGCCTGTTTTTCCCCCACCCCGAACCAGCACCCAACACGTGCAGCTGGTGTTTGGGGTGTCTGTCATTGAGGTAGATCCCACCCCGTCAACAAACAAACAGTTCTTGTGCTGTGCAGGATTGTGTTCCTCCACTAGTGGTGGGGAAGCGTGTCTCCCAGCAGTGTGGCTGACAGGGCCAGGGGCCGCGGACAGCTGAGGGACAGTGGTGACCTGCTGATCGCCTGTCCGACTGGCCACCTTGGCTGTCTCGCCTTACACCTAGGTGTCACACCATGACGGGCACCGCCCTCACTCCCCCGCCCACACCGCACACTGCTCAATCAACTGGCCGGGATTTCTCACCGTTGGAATTTTACGTGGAGTGCGCCTGAGGTCCTCTGCCAGACACGGTTTGTCGAGCCTTGTTCGGCGTGTGTGTGTGTGTCGGTGGTTTTTCTCACAGTGTGGGACAGTGACGATTGGCTGATGAATTACGAGTAAGGGTTCAATATCTTATGGTGTTTTTATTTCTTTTAATATATTTGTTAGTAATTCGTTCTACAACTTTGGAAGAAATCATACCTGCTCCGCTTCATCGTGGAAATATACATGAAACTTGTACTGACCGGTTTCCGTGAAACCATTTACTTGGCCAAATCTGAGCGTTATAACGGAGTCTTTAATGGATTAACATTTGTTTATGTATCCAGAAAAAAGTGCCTGGTAGCTGATGTATTCAGATATATTGTCTGCAAAGTTTTGTTGACTTCATCAAACTTGTTTTGCAGAAATTGGATACTGAGTTTCTCTTCCCACACCACCCGTCATCATTGGCCCATAACACTGTATTTGTTTAGAGATCGTCTTTATGTACAGCTGTTGTTTTGCTGCGAACGCAAAGAGATTGAAATCATTTTTCTTGCGCAGTATTATAATTTAAGTCGTGTTGGACATAGCTGACTGAAACAGCTCGCGAACAAGCTTCAAGAAAGAAAGAAAAGCAATAACTAAACGCTGTGATTTAAGCCTGAGTATGACAAAAAACGCGACAGGGTGAGAATGTTCATGACCAGTACACAAAAAGTGGCGGACGATCGTCAGTGGAAACCTAACTCCGCCACCCACCACTGACTGAAAGACTCACCGCCAGTCGCTCAGGTCTCACGGTGTGAACCACACACTGAGCACAGGACAGAGTATAAAAACAAATTTAAAAAATAATAAAAACTAAAAAAAAAAACCCTCAGCGGGAGCTACTGGAGCAGCTAGCGAGGCGGGGTTTGCTGGGGTCAGGGAGGGCACAAGCCATGCACACACACTGACAGAGGTAATCCCAGCCAGCATCCCTGCCCCCTCCCGTCTCTACCCAACCACACCGTGGGGACAAACCAGTCAGTGACTGAGAGACAGGAGCGCCAGCGGCGGACAGGTAGCTTTGGGCTTCGTCCTCTGTGAAGCCAAACGTCACACACACTAAGCCCTCCTACTCTCCCTCCCCTCAACTCCTACCTCACCTTTTTCTTCTTCTTCGCTCCCCCCCCCCTCCCCTCTGCAAAGTGACGCAGCAGCGACAGTTGTGGACTGTGGTGACGTGGGGGAGGACTGCCGGCACGGTGGCTGTCGTGCTGTGCTGTGCTGTGCTGTGCCGTGCTGTGCTGTGCTGGGTGCCTGTGTGCCGTATCCACGACATCCCCGCCGAGGGAGTGTTTAGAGAGCGAGCTCACTTGGTGGCTGGGCGGTGTGTGTGTGTGTGTGGAGCTGGGTGGGTGAGATAGGGGATACGTCTCTTGTGCCGCCCCTCACTTCACGTGCAGACGGTGGGGGCTTCAAGTCTGTCGTCGTCGTCGTCACTTGGTTGTCGTCGTGGTCGTGGTGGTGATCGTCAAGAGTTGTGAAGAAAAAAAAACAGTCATGGATATGGATACTTTGTGGAGTAGCGCGCTGCTGCTGCTGTTGCAGTGTGTCTGTGCAGGTAAGAAGGGAGGGGGGAAGGTGGGGGGAGGGGGAGGGGCGTGTTTCCTTTGGTTGGAGGTGGAATTTTTTCTTCGTTTCACCTGTGTGTGTGTGTGTGTGTGTGTGTGTGTGTGTGTGTGCCACGGTGTGTTTCTAATTTCGTCTTTTCTTTTTTTCTTTCCTGACTTTCTTTCTTTCATTCATTCAGTCTGAATAAAATATAGATGTTCTTTCCTCCTAGTTTCATCATTTGCTTTTTTTTTCCTTAACTTCTTCTTTTTAATGTCCATACTTTCCATCATTCTTTCTTTTTTCCCTTTTTTCTTTCACACATTTTCTTATTATTATTTCCATCTTTCTTGCAACCCCAGTCCCCAATCTCGCCTTGCTTCTGTTTAAAAATAGATTGTCTTTCCGTCTGCTTGTTTTCTAAGATTTGTTTTGCTTTTCTCAGATGTTAGAATATGATGTTGGTTCCTTCTTCAACTTTGTTTCTTGTCTTCGGCTCGTTTCATAACATTTTGGTTTTCGACGTTTTCATGCTTTTTTGAAACCTTCTTTCATTCTTTCTTCTTTTCTTGCTTCTCTCTCTCTCTCTCTCTCTCTCTCTCTCTCTCTCTCTCTCTCTCTCTCTTCTGTCTGTCTGTCTGTCTCTTTGAATGTATGTATATTTTGTGTATATATCCGTACGTGTGTGTGTATTTGTATACATTATATGTGCTCTCTCTCTCCCTCTCTTACTGGTCACTTTCTTTCCTTCTGAGTTATATATATATATATATATATATATACACATATATATATATATGTGTGTGTGTGTGTGTGTGTGTGTGTGTGTGCGCGCTCCTTTTTACTCCTTCCTTCCCCCTCATTTTTGTTTCATCCATTCCTGCTTTCTGTCTTTCTTTTCTGCTTTCCCCTTTCCTTTTTCTGCTTTCCTTCTTTCTGTATTCCTTCCCCCCCTCTCTCCCTTCCTTTCGGCCTCGCTTCGTTTCTTTCTTTCTTCTTGTTTTCTTTCCCGTCGCTCGTTTAGCACCCCCTACCATGTTCTTGATTATTGCACATTATTGCTATTATTGTTATACTACTACTACTAATTATTATTATTATTATTATTAGTGTGTGTGTGTGTGTGTGTGTGTGTGTGTGTGTGTGTGTGTGTGTGTGTGTGTGTGCTTCCCTGGACCTTGTCAACGATTAGTTTAGTGTGGCCTGCGAGCAGTTGGCTTTTAAAGTGTGGCTGAAATTAGTGGCGATCGTCTTCACTGCTCTGTCTCTGGTGACGCGAGGCCGAAGGGACGGCTTGAATACGACCCAGGGACATTATTTCATTGGCCGCTATTTTTCTTCTGCCGCCCCGCTTGTTTTTCTCTCTCTCTGTTTGTTTTAAACTGTATTTCTATTAGGAGCATGTCACAATGTTGTTGTTTTTCCTCCCTGTTTTGTTGTTATTGTTGTTTGCGGAAGCTGGTGATGTCGTTGCTGTTGTGGTTTTATTTTGTTTGTTGTTTTGCTTTCTTTCTTTGGTCGTCGTCGTTGTTGTTGTTGTTGTTTTCTGTTATTGTTTCACTTTCCTTTCTGTTGCTTCTTTAGTACTGTTCTGTTTTCTTTCTTTCTTTCTTTTCTTTCGTCGTCGTTGTTGTTATTATTTATGTTTCTTTTATTGTATTATTAAAAAAAAATTGTCTTACTTTTCTTTCTTTTATATTCGTTTTGTTTTTTGGGTTATTGTTTTATTGTTTTGTATTTATCGTTCTTTTCTTTTTCATTCTTTCTTTCGATGTTTTCGGGTTCTTCTCCAATCGCTTGATGATGATAGAATTTATGTTCTTTCTCTTCTGAATTTGTTAGCCGCCTTTGACAACTGATCACAAAATCCCCCTGTCTACACTACTTCACTCGTTTGGTTTTCAGCGTTTCCTTCATGCGTGGGTAAAATCTTACCACTGTGAATGTAGACATAAAATGTCAGTAAATGGCCTCTATTCATTCAATAACAAGGTTCTGTTTTTGGGCCTACCTTGTTTATCATATACACGACACCATTTTCTCAAATCATTCAGCATTACTGTTTATCCTCACTGGAGGTTTGCTGAGGAAACAGCTTTACCAATCAAGTACAACTGCTGGAATTTATCAATTGATTCTGAATACAAAAAACTGTATATTATAAAATAAAATTGTGGATGACACTCAACGAACCGCATTTTTATGATGAAAAAATAGAAGTGTTGTTAACTATGCCTTCCAGGTTAAAAAAATAAAAAAGAAGACCCGTTACTTACAACCACATAACGATTTGTCTTAACGCTACAGACACAGAAATCTCATCCCATGTTCGTAATGTGGGGTCATTTTCGTTCAGACCCTGTCTTCCAAGGAGTATATAATTATAGCATACCTAGAAGACAGGGGGATAGGCACCATCCGTCACCACTCGTTTACAGATGAAACCAAAACTTGTGTCTGTTCTCTTGTTGTCTCCAGCTTGACGGAGGCAATGCTGTTCTCGCTGGCACCACAGAGGTTTATTCTCTGTCTCTGTCTCACTGTTCTGTCTCTCTCTGTCTCTGTCTCTTTCTCTTTATCTGTCTGTTTCTCTCCTTCTCTGTATATGTAATGTTGTCTGCCTCCTTGGTGTATCGGAGTCCCTGTGTCTGCCATTCTCTTTCTGTCTTCCTGTCTCTCGTTGTCTTGCATCTTTATTTTGGGAGGGGTCTTTCTTTATTTTGTAGCGTGACATGGTGAGCAGTGATGCTCACTCAGTGAAGAAGTACTGCTGGTCCTGGCGATGGTCATTAATCAGTGATGAGGCACTGCACGTGGCTATCATTTTCCAGTCTATAGTTGTAGTTAACTTGTCTCCCATGACAGTTGTACAGTCGTCCTCGTGTCATTGCCGTTATCGTAATCGTCATCGAGATAGTTCCTACAGTCTTCTGTGTGTCTCTCTGCCTGTCTGTTGGAATCTGTTTCTGTATCTCGTTGTGCATGTTTCTCTCTCTGTACGTTTCTTTCTGCAACTTCGTCTCTGTCTGTCTGCATGTCTGTCTCCGTCTATCTCTCTCTCCCCTCTCTCTCTCTTTCTTTCTCTATCTCTCTCTTCCCCGCACCCCCCCTCTCTCTCTTCCCCGCACCCCCTCTGTCTCTTCCCCATACGTTTCTTTCTGCATCTTCGTCTCTGTCTGCATGTCTGTCTCCGTATATCTATCTCTCCTCTCTGTCTTTCTTTCTATATCTCTCTTTTCCTCGCACTCCCCTCTCCCTCTCATCGACGCACCCCCTCCTCTCTCTCTCTCTCTCTCTCTCTCTCTCTCTCTCCCCGCTGTCTCACTGGCTTGTTGGAGGTGGCATTGTTCTCTCAAGATGAACATCGATATTATCGCTGTCTCGTTTTTCTTGTTGACGACGACAAACTGATGCAGAATCACAGTCATTACTCACATCAGTCACTGCTGTCAGCATCACACCAGACTCCGTGAAGCATCACATGACCACTTCGTTCTCCTGTGTTTTTTTTTTCTCCAGCTCGTGTCTTTTTTTTTTCTTTTGCTTTCCTTTCTGTCCCTATGCTTTGATTCTTATCTCGCCAATCACTGCCTGTATCCATCATGAGAGAGAAGAGAGTGGGGAAGGGAGGGAGGGAGGGGGAGACAGATAGATAGAGAGAGAGAGAGAGAGATTATGAGAGGGAGAGAAACACACACAGAGAAAGAGAGAGAGAGAGAGAAAGAGGGAGGAAGGAGAAGGAGGAGAGAAAGAGAGAGAGAGAGATAGAGAGAGAGTGAGAGAGAGAGTGAGTGAGAGAGAGACGGGAGGAGACAGAAAGAGAAACAGAAATAGAGAGAAGGTATCCGTCCACGTCATCAGCTTGTCAGTTTTTTTCCTCGTTCCTTTGTTTTTGTCGTTTTTATTTTTCTTTTTTTTTTCCCCCTTTATTTTGTTTCCTCCCCACACTGGTGGTCACAACAAGTTGTCCCTGTGTTGTGCTGGCGGGGTCTGTCAATGGCTGCAGCCAGCGACCAGCGGTGATCAGTCATCATCAGTGTTGTTCATACCCACTGCTGTCAGAATATTATTGCAAACGATCCTGAACAACATCATTTTTATCCCAGCGCTGCCTCCCCCTCCCTCCCACCTCCACACCCCCGCCCGTGATTATTTCCACCCTCTTTCTCCCCCCTCATCCCCCCCCCCTTTTCCCTCCCTGTCCAACACGCGCAATAAACTAGCTCCCGGTGATCTTCGTTTTTCCTTCTTCTACAAACCTTCGTGGCATTGCTGCTTCTCTAGGGAGAGACAGGGAGTGGAGAGAGAGAGAGAGAGAGAGAGAGAGAGAGAGAGGGGGGGAGCGGAAGGGAGAGGGACGGGTGGGGGAGGGGACAGAAAGACAGAGACAGAGAGAGAAAATGAGGGAGAGACAGACCGACAGACAGACTGACAAACAGGCAGAGAGGGACACACACACACACACACACACACACACACACACACACACACACACACACACACACACAGAGAGAGAGAGAGAGATGGAAAAGCAGCAGCCACAATGATGTTTTATCTCATAAGGGCATTCGTGAGTGATTTGACAAATGTCAAACGTGACACTTGCCTTCGGCGCTGAGAGAGAGAGAGAGAGAGAGAGAGAGAGAGAGAGAGAGATCACTTATTATGGTGAAAGATGTTGAACTGAAGAACGAACGCACACACAGCATATGAATGCGTGCATACGCGCGCGCGCTCGCGTGAACACACACACACACACACACACACACACACACACACACACACACACACACACACACAACTCACACACACACACACACACACACACACACACACACACACACACACACACACACTGATCAGCCCCCCTTCCCAACTCCACACCATGGATGAATGTTCACAGCTCACACACCACAAGTGACTCACACTCCTCCCTCTCTTCTCTCTCCCTCTCTCTCCCTCTCTGACTTCCCGGAGAACTCCCCGTTCGTTCTGCTATTGGGTGTTTGGCTGGAAACGTCTCATCGTTCTACCAGATCTTTTCTTTTTCCTTTCCCCTTTCTTTTCTTTGACTCTCCCCCCCCCCTCCTCTGTCTCCCTCCCTTCCGTCCCCCCCCTCTCTCCCCGACTTTTAGTGCTGCTTGAATATCCGTGGCAGTTTCTCCGATTCTCTTTTGGAGCTCTTATTAGTCGTGTCGGTCTTCAGTTGGAGGCGTGTGTCCCACTAACTTGTAAAACAGCAGCACGGGTGAGAGATAATGGCAGACTGAAGACTGACTGAACGACTGTTGGGGAGAACGGATACAGCCAGGGGGGAAGGGGTGAGGGGGTGGGCGAGGGGGGGGAGGGGTGGTGGTGATGAATGTGTGGAGGAGGGT